>NW_009636184.1:7409-38768 GCF_000690535.1 Cariama cristata
CAAAAGTATTTAAAACCCATCCTGTCTTTTGGCTGTGTTTACAACCACAGCTTTATTCATTGTAACAATAGATAAAATATTATTAAAAGCAGCTTGTTTACATACTTGTCAACAGCAGAAAGACACCATTTGGGGGCCACAGTCCTGCAGTGTGTTTATTGTTCTGACTCAAAAACCTTCAAACCGTTCTGATTGAAATGACCGTAACCAAAACCTATGGGCAGAGAAAAACCTTTTTTTTTTCCTTTTCTAGCTTTTTATATTATCCACTTATTTACATTGTGTTCTGAAACTAAAAAATACCAGTTCTAATTCATTGATTTTTTTGTGCTGGGGTTTGGTTTTGGTTTCATTCTGGTTAACATGAAAATGAAATTGGTAGTCTTGTACTTCTCCCATCCGAATGTAGCTGAAAATGCACAGAACCACTAAGTCCAGATCATTACAACTGAAAGTTTCTTCTGAGGAGAGACAAAGAACTTGTAAAAAAACTTTTTTTTTTTCAGTTTCCAATTACTATCAGAAAAACAATATGAATCCTTAGTAACATTCTTAAAATGATCTACCATAGTATGTTTACTATTGGTAATGTATTGATTGTGATATGAAAGAAATTTTTAATCTGAAAAGTGTTTTCTAATTAGAAAATTATTTCTGTACAATTTCATATTGCCATGCCAATCAAAGAAGCAATGTATCGCTACCTCACGATTACAGCCCAGTGATGAAAGTATGCTTATAAATCTGTATTTAAATGGTTACGAAGGTTAGAAAATATACTGTCAATATTAGTTGCATATTGCCTTACTTCATCTTCCCAAGAAAATGGATTATTCCTTAAAGACTCAAGAATCGTGCAATAATTCTATGAAAGTTTGAGATTAAAAGCAAATTTCTATATCAGATCTCTCTGAATTATGACTGCCTTCAGAAAATTGGGCTGATAATTGCTCTTATGTGCATATCTGTCCTGAGAAGGTATGTAGTTTATCCGAGTATACTATAAACCATGCTAAAAACTGGTCACAACAGGACAAACTGAAATCAACAATTTTAATGCAACAATTATCAAATATTTTCCTGACTTCAATTTACCACAAAATTTCTAGAAAACTGAAGAAATTCTGCATGAACAGAAGATAAAAAGGCAGCTCAAGCCAGCTGCTTCCAACTGACAGATACACTGTGATGCTGACAGAGTTGTACAAGTTAAAGACTGACCTCTGATAACATATTATTTAGCAGCTATCAAAAACAGAAGTGAAAAAGTATAATTTCATGCTAAATAATATATTGAAAACTGATCAAAGAATTCCATGTGAAAAGATCTATATAGAAAAACATTTTGTTTTTTCTAGCTCCAGTTAAAGAAATATGATCTTAGAGGACTTCTCTTGTATACTTTCTTTCTTTTTCTTTCTGTTCTTCCACATGTTGGTCTGACCTCTTTCTGTGCTCTTTTAGTCCCAAAGTAACAAATACAATAGATTTGAATGGAACAATTGTGGTAACTTGGAGAACCCAGAGAATTATTTGTATTTCTGATCCTTCAATGCCAGGTCTGCCACAGTAACACAGAATTTCAAAGTACTTTTCTCATAATATACAAAAGTCTATTAGTCTTGTCTAAAGTTTGAGGACTTCTGGTCTCAGAGATGATTCACATTAACTTCCTTTGACTGTTCATAGATACAAAATTGATTGTTTGATACCTGTAAACATTCAAATTTCACATATCAGTTAGGACTTTTGCAGATGAATAGCACACGTCATAGATAGCAATCTTGATAAGAAAATACATAAATCGTAAGAACAATGGGATTAAAAATAATGCATTGGCACATGTATTCTTCCTCACTTGTATCTGCATAAAATTTATTTCAACTTAGAAAATCAAGATTGGACTTTTCATTATTAACATTTATATCCCTAAACCAGCATTTGAAAATCAACCCATGTCTTTTCTACTTTACATCTCATCATCAGCAACACTAAATTAGATCTTTCTTTGAAAACCCAAAAGTTCAAATCTGTAGTTTATTTTCTGCAGATTTATTGGTCTACAGGGTAAGACAGTACTAAAGGTGTGATGTAGCCAGGAGTATTCAGAAAAAATGAGCTGACAAAACAGAAGTGGTAAGAATACACTTTAGTGAGCTATTTTTTGGTAACACGAACAAAAAAGCAAACCATTCTTTTCTCAAGAAAATACAAACCCACCACAATACCTATCTCATTCTCTTTGCACTTTACTGCCTAAAATCTGACTTTGATCTGTATCTCTCCTATGGTATGCTTCTGTTCTTTATGATAAGAAATATGTGGAAGCAGAAGTAGTTTCCAATCATGGCTGAACAAAATTCACATTAAAATGAATGTGATATGCTGTGCATTGGGTGTGCTTTTGGATTATTATTCTCTCATCTTATTGAAGTGGCTCAAAGACAAACTAATCAGTTACTAACATTGCTATGGTAGTTGAATCAATAATTTTGCTTGCTTTTCAGGATGCCAAATTTAAACAGAATAAATAAAGATTGTTGAACTCCACTGTATTCTGCAGCCCCTGTGGAACCTCCTGTTCTCTTTCTTTCATCATCATTGAAAAATAGATATAATTTCTGTACTGTTTCACATAGCATAGGATATTCATTCCCCCTTCAGTGGTCCTGTGTGTACTATTCTGTTTGCCTAATTCAACTCATTGATCGCTTCAGGGAAAAGTGGAATGATACAGTAATCAGAATCTCTGCTACCTCCTGTTAACCTGGATGCATTCCTAAATAGCTCCCATAATGGGCTTCAATCACATCTTGCACCCCAGCACTGATAGCCTAGTCTCTTAACAAGTGGACGCATCTGTTCTACTCTGCCAAATTCAACTTAGGTGATTGTGCTTTGAAATATTTGCATAGTTTGTTCCAAACACTATGCACAGCTGTCCAGATCTAATATTACCCTGAAGTTAGTTTCATTAAATAAAAATAAGCATTTATAAATTTTTCAGTGGTTGTACAAATATACATGTTTTAAAATATCCTTAGTATGTTTTAAAAGACTTCTAAGTTTCATGACCTTTTGTTTTGGTTTAGCCACTGAGTAGGTTATCTTCTCAATTTTAAGAAACTAGTAAGTACAAATAGAAATAATAACTGAGAAATAGTCACCTGCTAACAAACAGAAAAATCACTCAACATATGAGAAGGTTCATACTGTAAACAGAATAGTTAGTATGCCTGAATATTGTGACTGCTAGAAAGCAAAATTTTTAAAAAAATTTATAACTAATACTATGAAAAAACAATTGTCCCATATATTCTAATCTTTTTTGAAATCATGGAAGTACATGACAGGTAAAGAAACATGGCTAGGTAAAGAAACAAGGGATGTACAGGAGTAGAGTAGAAACAGTAGAAAATAGGAAGAGCAACTTGGAGGGTTCCCATCATGGTCTTGAGTGAGAATAGATTTTTTTTTCCTAGAAATATTTTGAAAAATATAGCTGCATTTATTGTGTTTTTTTTATTTATAATAACTGGGGAGGACTTAACATTAAAGCAGTCATTTGGTAATTCCATATTTCTTCCCATTTAAAGATATCAAAACCAGTTTCTGAGAAGAGTGTGAAGAGTCTGTAAAGAAAACTCGTATCTGTGGGCTTTATCAGGTCACTGTTTTAAGTTTATTAAGGGCATGAGTCTGATTCACCAAGATGACTCTTACAGGTCAATTAACACTTTGGAGACCAGGTAGAATTAAATCCACAGAATAATTAAGTTGTATGTTATATCCACCTCACATTTTAGGTGCACAAGAACTGAAAACCTAAAAAACAAGAAGTTTGTTGTTGCTCTACTCTGAAGGCACTCTCTGGGCACTTCAGTCTTCAGCAATTAAATGTGTATTTGCCCAAGAGTGCCTTCATTTTGACAAGGTTTGGTGTCTGCTACTTAAATTCTATTCAGCTCTGCAAATTAAACTTTTCTCCATTTATCTTATTAGGAGGGCCTCATCTAAAGTAAGTCTAGTAGATTGTATCTGGCATAAAATGCCATATATTTTAGGAAACTCATTCCTTTTAATCCAAAATTCTGAAGATTTATCCAAAATTATTTCCCAGGGTCTTGAGGGACAGTGTCAATTTTTCTAGTTGAGACAGTGCATGAAATAATGATAATAACATACCTATAATATTACCATATAACTGTGTGTTATGATAGTTAATATGATAGTTATATAATTATTATATTAACTATCATAGATAAACTTGTTTCACTGAAGGAAAATAGCAAGCATGAATCAGTATGACTCTTTATGCCAGGTGCAAGGACTCTTGCCTGGAAAGAACTACACCAGGTACTGACCTGTGCTTCAGTGGGTATGTGAACTTTAGTCTCTGCGTAACATGAAACAGATGCAGGGGTTTTTCTCCTGCTCTTTCTAATTATAAGAAGAAACTGCTCCAACAGAACAGTCTTCAAAGGTATTCTTGTGATGAGTGCAATAAAAGTATGAGTTTGAATCCTGTCACTCAAGGAGAGACTTGATGTTACACTTCTCTCAAGTGTCATATACTAGGAGGCAGGCAGGCAGAATTACTGATGGACCAAGGAGGCTGGCATCACCTTCAACAGCCACAGCTCAGAGAGGTGGATTTCAGACCAAAGGAGAAAAATTGAAATCTCTTTACATCTAAAGGGAGGCAAGATGAGCAAGACCGCTCACTCTACAGCTATTTCCTAACAACTGTACTCAGCAATTTGGCGTGTCTGTTAGGCAACTCATTGAGCCATATATTTTCTGTGGAGTCAGAAACCTTATTCATGCAGACCTGTGTTAGTAACAAGGTGCTAGAAAAGTTCGGGAATAACAAGGAGATCTTGCAGTCCTGTTGGTTAGAGCCATTTTCAACTGGTTTCTTAATGACAAAGTTGTCTAATCAAATAGTTAAACATATTTTTATCTTTGAAGCATGTCGGAATCTATACATTTAAATATCATATATCTCCAGCTTTAAAGAAATATCTTCTTATTAAATCTCAGCATTAGAAAAGAAATTAATTTTTAATAGGATCAGAGCCTTCTGATGTAGCTGAAGTCCAATTCTACTTCCAGTTCAGAACTTCTTAAATTTTGTATCTAGAAATCAGTTCAAGTCATAACCGCCAATCTGCAATAGCCTCACCATGAAAACAGATTTATTCAAATGTGAATATTTTTCATTCCTCAGTGCCACATGAATTACATATGGCACAAAATTCTCAAGGTCCTCCCAACCTAACTTGGAAACTGAACTGTCTGGAAAACAACATTCCAGGCAAAAAAATATCAAGCAAGATTTCAGAATTTCTTTGTCTTGATTTACAGCAAAATGACAGTCTTGGAACAACTATTTTTCATGGACCATAAGAACTGACTCCTATCAAGTTCAACATCCAGAAATGATGGGGTTTATTTATAGTGTATATTTATAGTGTAGTAGAGCAGCGCTCAGTGCTCTCTCAAATTCTGAGAAAATATATAAAGTAGAATTCCAGGTAATTTTTTTACTTTTTTTTTAAGGTAAATAGAAATCTTGGGGGGGTGAGGGGAGAATCTGAAATCTGAAGCCTATTTAGAAGAGCTTGTATAACTTCCACGGTTTCCTGCAGATCTCCAGAAGTTGTCTGATCATTGCTCCACACAGGTAGCTGGACAACTAGCTTTAAATCATCTATAGCATTCTCTTCAAGCCACTTGGACTTTCATCTGCTGCTTCAGCCAAATTAATCTGTTACACTATCTACTTTAAAGATCTGCATTCCAGAATTATAAATTTCTGAAGGAAAAATAGAGCCAAATGGATGTCTGCATACATAGATTGAATCATGGCCAGGCTGCCATATTAGCACAAGATCCCCTAGAAAGTTGTCTGACTGAGCCAGTTGGCTGCACAGGTGTGCCTGACTCCTCACAATCAGATGGTTTCACGTGCCTGTGCAAGGATCATAATCTTGCATCCAGGCAGCTGTTTCCTCTCGTGTTGTAGTTTTGACTGCTTGAAACCTCTCCTCAGAGCCAAAATGAAAATTCCATGCCTTTATATACATACAATATAAGGAAATTACAATAAACTGCTACTATGTATTTCATTACATATTGCGTGGAGAAAACACACCCTTTAAAAAGCAAAGCTTTTTTAAAATTACATTGCATAAAAACAATATTCTGAAGAAGGAACTAAGAAAAAAAAACTAAAATAATTTAAAAAATTAAAGCTTTGAATCAAACTGTTTTCAATCTAAGTCTGATGAGCTATACTTAAAGCACGCTCTATTACAGATGAAAATGAAGGATTCTCTCCTAAAGTCCCAATCTTATTTCCCCCGCAAGCCTTTCCATTTAGAGAGACAGAAAAACACGTGTTAATAATTATGACTGAAGAGAGTTACAGGAGCATTCACATATTCTAGATTTGTCCTGGATGTCTGTTAGTACGCCATATGATATGAATGAATCACTACAAAGATTACTTGAGAAAGTACTTGAGGAATATGACATTTTGCTCGTTTTGGTTGGGATAGAGTTAATTTTCTTCATAGTAGCTAGTATGGGGTGGTGTTCTGGATTTGTGCTTGAAATAATGTTGATAATTCCAGTTTTAGTTACTGCTGAGCAGGGCTTACACAGAGTCAAGGCCTTTTCTGCCTCTCCCCTCACCCCACCAGCAAGGAGGCTAGAGGTACACAAGGAGTTGGGAGGGGACACAGCTGAGACAGCTGACCTCAACTGACCCAAGGGATATTCTGTACCATACGGCATCATGCTCAGCATACAAAGCTGGGGGAGGCAGAAGAAAAGGGGGGAACATTCAAAGTGATGGCATTTTTCTTCCCAAGTAACCTTTACATGTGATGGACCCCTGCTTTCCTGGAGATGGCTGAACACCTGCCTGCCCATGGGAAGTGGTGAACAAATTCCTTGTTTTGCTTTGCTTGCTTTACTTATTAAACTGTGTTTATCTCAGCCCACGAGTTTTCTCACTTTTACCCTTGCAATTCTCTCCCCTATCCCAGCAGTGGGGAGTAAGCGGGTGACTGCATGCCAGCTGGGGTTAAGAAAATTTAGCATGTATTTAATTTACTTTTTTAGTACATAGCATATATTGGTTTTATATATACACACATAATTATATACATTAATATATAATACACTAAATACTATATTTACATCCCTGATTTCTTTGACTAGGTGGAAACATATCTTTAATATGCAATAATATTTTTTAAAGTTCCCAAACTCCCAAGATCCTCATATTGCATTGCAAAGCAAACAAAGAAATCACATTTCAGACAAAGACTTTATCTTCCATGAAAAGTATTTCCAATTACTGTTTTAAGACGTCACTTAAAATTAAAGCTGTGAAAATCTGGTGCACATTCACTATCACAGACCATTATTTGACAGTGAGGTATATCACTCCTACCTAATTCATATCTTTAATTTTCTGAAAACCTAATAAATCTCAAACTGTTCCTTCATAGTAATAGCATGATTTGCTGATATATAAAAGAAAGAAAGAAAAATCTTTCTGGTTTCAGAAACTGATCCGAATCCTTCTCTCTACATTGTCCATCTGTATCCAGGGGTTTTTGAATATAAACTAAACTTGTTCAAAAAAAAATCATGCCAAAGATTAGAGTTCATGTTTCTATATATAAGATATAAAAGAAGGAATGCAGTTAAAATTGGGCTTACATCCAGCTTATAGAGAAAACAAAATATTTTCTCTGTACATATATTCTCTCACACACATATCTGCCGTCACAAGTAGTAAACACATTAAGTAAGGGTTAAGTGATCACTTTCTCTTTTTAAAAAAACTTTCCATTTTCCTGCACCTCAGCAGCTCTGGAATCACAACACTCTTCTTGCCACTGTGATTTCTTTGACACCTTATTTTTTAATGGGACCTACTGCAGCCTGAAGTACATCAGATAAACTGAGAACCAGGTAACCTACCCCTGTAAAGAGTTTTCTACAAGAATTTCAGATGAAAGTAAAGATGATTAAAGAGAATTTGTCTTCGGATGCAAATGTAATTACAGGTCTAATTCACCTTTCCAGGCTTAAAATTTTGTAATTGCATTGAATTCATTGGAATGATGCTGAAATAAAATTGGGTTAATAATACACTGGGGGTGTTTACATCAGTGGGATCCCTCAAGAGCAGTGAAAGGAAGCAGGCGATTATTGTCTAGCTTCAACTACTTGAAAGAAGGAGGAAGGCAGACAAATTATTTAGAATGGTCTCATAATGTTGGAACTAAACTGTAAAAAGTTATGTTCAGGTTGAATTTAAGGGAAAATATTATGAATATGAGAATTTTTTTACTGTGACGTACTTTACCACATGAAACTAAACTTTGTCTTGTGAGATTCTTTGGCCAAAATTGCCACTGGTTTTGATTGTCTGTTGCTGAAGTCCAGATTTTAAAGGTGTTCAGTAGCACATTTCTTCGACTGGATTAGAAAAGTCTGATTATCTTTCTTACACTAGAGTTGCTCTTGGTACTTGTGCCATGACTGGCTTTTGATAATAAATGAAGAATGAGGTTCACATTTGAGATAAGCATTCTCATCTGCAGGTACTTTTTTAAACTCAGACTGTAAATTAGTCAATATTAAGATGGCTTTGACTTTTCATTACCAGAATACTATTTTCCGATTCAGAATCCCTAGATATTAGTCTTTTATTCCAGCTGGGAACTAGATGACAAGTGAGCAGAATTGAAAGGGTTAGCTGGCCACTGCTTACTCACACACATCTTCAGACTTTAGATCTCAAACACAGCAGGGAATAACCTCACATCAGCAGAAACCTAAACTGGCTCATTGTGCTATATCTTTTCTATATTTACTGTCTCAGAATCTTGGAAACTATTTGCTAATTTAATTTGTTGTGATTAATACATTGTTGCAGTGTTTCCTGCTGTTATAGTCTGCAGGAGAATTTAGTTATAATGATGGCTAAACTCAACAGCAAATTTTAACAACAGGAATTATAGCACCATTATGCAGAAATGTCTAGCAAATTATGCAATTGTATCTGCTACGATATAAATCTCAAATATATTAAACCTCTCTTTGTTTCTTTGAAACTGCTAGCCTGGGTGTCAGACAAAATGTAAAATTCACAAAGGCAATTTAATTTTATTTTTTTTAAATCCTATGAGGTTTTCAGAAGACTGTTAGATGAAGGTCTAGGTCTGTATTAGCTCTGTTGATAGAAAAATTGTATTTGCTGGACACTTATTGCAGGCTGTAAGTAGCATCCCAAATATGAATCAAGTCTTAGAAACCAGTACTAATAAGCATAAATTCCAAGTGATTTAGAAATGCATAAAAATGTCAGGTTAGCAAATCTGAGGACATTTACAAAATGAGCAAACAAAGTAGTAAATGTTCATCAGACACTGAAAGGCGCAAATGGGTATTTCTGCTCTAACTTTCACTAGAAATGTGCATGAGTGCAAAAAGCTGAGAAAATAAAGGAATTTGTGGCTGTAATTTGATAGCACTGCAAATATTTTATAATGTTCTAAACAATTTGACAAGAAAGTGATGCATGTTGCAAATAGCAAGAGGAAAACTTCAAAAGCTTTTCCAGCCTTCTGCATGCAAAGCAACCAAGTCTTTAATCAACTCCCTTCTCCCCACTTTTCCTAATTCCTTTATCCTAAACTATTTCACACTTTACTAATCTCTACACCTTGAATTCCCTGGCGTTTTTTTCAACCTCAAGTTCCTTCTACTGACCTGTTCCCCTTCCAGCTCCAGCACTCCTTTCATCTTTTCTAATATTCTTACTATAGGTCTTAAGCAAAATCTGCAATGACATTTCACAGGCTCGTAGTGGCAGCTGTTACAAAGTTAAACTCTATGGAGTTCTTAGACTGCCATCCTCAAAATGCACTACGTGTCCCAGAGAATGGAAGAGGATGAGTCTGGTAGAGGAAAGAATGGCTGCCTTCTTTCAATCAGATCCACTGTCAGCTTTTTCCCTCTTCTACTTCGTGTTTTATCACCATCTGCTGGCAGAACCTCAAAACACTGCTCAGAGACTTCTCCCTGGATGAGCTCTGAGCTCTGTGAATTGGTTGGGAAACCACCAGCTGCTTATCATCCCCATCTTACTCATGGTTCTTCTGCTGCTGGCATGTTTTGCAGACACATGCAATGTCACCTTCCAGAAGAACCATCAACATCTAATTCTTTATTGTATCATCTCATCTATCCAACTCCAGTGAGGACCAGTTCATTTCAAAACAAAGGAGAAAGAAATGAATACCACCATATACCATACCCCACAACCTTCACTCTGCCCTCCAAAGTTTTCCAGATTTCCAGTGCACATTTGATCACCTGGCGAGAACGACTTGACTGCTCTATGGTCTCTTCCTCCAACCTCATCTTTATCAATTACTGGTCATATAAAAAGAGGTGTATGCAGAGAGGCAAAAATAAGAAAAACAAAAGGAGGTATGTTGTTTGTAGGTTGGGACATTTGTGATGGAAATAAAATGTATAATGTTGAAAGGAGATATACGAAGAATAGGCAAGTTGTAAGTATAAAGTAAGGATAGCCTGAATATCTTCTTTTTATGGCCTTGTGCCAGTCATGATGTGTGCTTGGGTAGCTACTCAAACCATACATTTCAACAAAATGCTCTGTGTTTCAGCATTGTGTGTGTCTGATTTCAACCACATTTCAGGTGGCTTTCCGATGTGGGGATCAAGGTAGGTTGCTAATTTCAGCTCACTTCTGTGGTGGCATTTTGACACAATGTTCTTGTGCATGCATGAGCTAGAAAACAGCAAGTACAACAGTTCCCTTCATAACTGAAATTTAAACCTATGAAACTACTTCTTCACAAATTTACGCATTCAACTTTTCGGGGAAAAAACTAGCTGATTTTATTAATTTCTTCACTAGGTCACATATTAATACTATCTCCAAGGACTCATTATGGGCTATTGTGGGCATATGTCTGCACTCAAAATAAAAACAAACACATTTTCTTACAGAAATGCCATGCTTCCACAGTCTCCCACAGAGACAATTGTAAACTACCATAATGATTTATTGTAACAATTGTAATTTCTAATTTAGATTATAACTGTTATAATTTATTATAAATACTATAACTATTATAAAGATAACTCAGACTCCTAAACTGACAAAGATTCTGTTGCCTGAGTTTATTGATTAAGACTAGCCATTAGGATCAAGCCCTAGAGACATGGGGTTTTGTCTGTGTCTGTGTATCTGCCTTTTAAAGAGCTTTAACTCTCTGGAAATGAATAGGACTTGGCAACAGCTATATAAGCCATAACATTCTCATTTCAAGAAACTTCATTTAAATCTATATACAGAGTGTGCTAGACACTTTATAGCCTCTCTATGGCTATAAAGGCTTGGTCCATGTCCCAGAGAGTTTCTGCTTTCACTTGAAGACTTGATGAATTGAGTGAGTGGAGAGAATGCAGAATAAAGAAAAATGAATTTTATAGGATAGCAACTATACAGTTAACAATATGAATAAAAAATAGTGTTTATTATAAATTTGGAAGATGTATTTGGAAATGAGTCAACGTGAAAATAACTCCTAACCTGCTAGCCTGTATGTTGAATTAAAATTGAACCTTATGTAAGGTCTTGGTTAGATGAGAGCCTTACTAAAATTGTAATCCTCTGTTTTTCCTTGACTGTCGCTGGATTATTGGGGGTTTTTTTCCAAAGAGAAGGTCATGTAATTATTGTACATGGCTTTTTCATTGCCCCTTTGAGATTTCCTGGATATGAATAAATTATTATTATTTAAAATTTCACATTTATGACACATTACTTCTGAGGAATCATATCAACCCTTCATTCATTTTGAATTCTTCTATTTCTCTTTTTTTAAATTACAAAAATCAGCATTTATACTGCTTTATTATTTATCTATTTTTATATTTTAACCAGAGGAAAGTAAATACACTTTCTGAAGTAAGAAAAAAATAATCTCATTAGTTTGATGAATCTAGCACTTCCTGAAGATCTCTTACAGATGATATAAAGACAGGAAAATAAAACAATATGAAAGACCCAACAAGACAGCCTAATTTTATATAGTGTTGAAAAGCAAAGGCCTTCAAGCAGGGAAGGGTAAGATCACAATCTATAAATATTTTCAAGGCTTTTAAAATTAATGAAGGAAATGAATTCATTTATATGTCTGGAAAGAATAATTCTCACTAGTGAAGAAATCAGTGAATGAAACTCTACAGTCTGTTTTACTCATGAGGTCAGACTAAAAGATTACCATAATGCCTTTCTGGCCTTAAGCCTGTAAATCACACTACCCAAGGATGGCAATTCAGAGACAATTGTATCTAAGGAAAAAAGTGTTTAACTGAGATATTAAAAAAAAAAAATTCTTAACAGTAAAAGTCTGGATATCCATGTTTTTAATGATCCCTAGCCTCCCTCCTTACCTCCACCCTTCCCCTTGCCTCATGAAGAAAACAGAAGTATCCAAAAATAAGTACTACTGTCATTCAGCACTGGGAGTAACTTAGAATCTGATGATGTCCTAAGTACTAGAAAAAATTACGGCAACTCCCTTTTACGCCAGAGAGAGATTTATGTTACAGGCACTTTGTCATATCTATGTTATACTACTACATTTTTCAGGAATCTTTATCAGTCCAGAGACTCCATAAGATTTCTCTAGCAACAAAAAACACAATCAGGTGTACTGCATCCAAAGTAGTACCCTCGTGTTTTTAAATGACATTATAACTTTTGTACTGTTAATCAAAAAAAAATGTCCAAAACAGCATAGTGAGAACTGATAAGCTGAAGTTGCAGACTTCTGCACTCTTTTCCATACTTATTTCTTTCTACTAAAATTCAAGTTGAAAGTAGTCGTGTGTCCCACCTTCAGCAACTTAGAATTACAAACTGTCAAAAGGTTAGATTAAGAGGTTAGCAAGTATGTTGTATGAGTAATACTGCAGAATGCAAAGGGCAGACTAGGCGACCCAAAGGACTTTTTTCTCTGCTTCTAATATCTGTGATTCACTGACCTGCTATTCTTCCAAAGACACTTCAACGATTCTTACTTCTTTGCTTTCGTACATTTAATCCAAAAGGAAAGCAGTGATGTGAGAGTCTGAAATACAAGGAGAAAATTCAGAAATATTGTACATGTAGAGAGTGACAATACGTGTTTCAGATATAAATCAGAGGCCAGATTTACAAAAGTATTTATCTGCCAAAAAGTGCAAATGTTTCCTTGCTAGGACTTACCAAAAAATACATAACTGGATACTACTGAAAATCTGCATCTTAATGTCTATGAATACCCTTGTAAATCCACCACTCAGAATTTGTTTCTTTCACTGTATAAAGAACTGAGCCTCTCTGAATGGTTTTCACGTAAAATAAACTGGAAATCAAATGGATGGGTGCATGCATGCACATACAACACTTTTGATTTGAGGAAATAGCAATATAGTGGGATTACATAAATAATAGCTGTTCTTGAAGTATTATTTTCAGCTCATTGATGTAACAGTGACAGTTAAACAAGGAAACAAAATGTTGCTTTTAGGTACATATCACCCTTCACAATACCCACAGAAACACAGTCTAACCAATCTTAACACTTAGCAGTTTGCTGAAAGAGAGATGAGAAATGAGTTTGAAAGGGATGGAAAAGAACTCCAACACTCAATGCAGTCGTGCAATGCAACTCACAAATATGCTTCCTACATCCTGAGAAGTACTGGTGTAGCGTAAAATACACCTGCCCAGTTTTCAAGTGTTGCACTGCTGTGTCATTTTGTTGACTCGGTCTTAGTCTCACCCGAAGTACAAGGCAGCCATCTTTCTAGCTTTGGTTACTTCATAAATGAAGCAGAGGAAACAGAGACATCTACACATCTTCTCATTTTCAGCAGGGTAATCTTGTGTTTATCAAGATGCTTTTTAAAGCCTTGTTTTCAGGTTTCCTTAAAAACATTCTCTACCCTTCAGAGTTTCTTCTTAGCTTGATTTTCAGTCTGCATTTGCTCTTTCCCATGTCAGCCACACCAACTGCCACTACCCCTTCCCCTCAAAAAAAGAGCTTAGTGGATGAATTTTTGCCTGAGGAAATTGTATGTGCTTCCCTTTGGGTAACCTGCAATGCAGTGGGACACACTGCAGCCTGTATTTTCTCTGCTAGAGTAGATTGTTTTACTCTAATTCTTTCCCCTTTCTTCATGTAACTCTACCCATACCAGGGAATAAAAATTGCTAGCAGGCATCTAGTCTGATATTTTGCTTTTGCTTGGCTGCTTGTAAAAGTCTGTCTCTGTTATCAATATGTGATACAGAAAACATTCTTTAAGGTTACTAGGTATTTTACATAGTGGGATATAATACTTTATTATGTAAACTCAGTCTTCGTTGAGACTTTAGTCTTTAAAAAACTGCTTAGTTACTGCAAAACATCATATTATTTTGAGTTTAAATTTCTTTAGATACCAAGAACTACATTTCTAGCTGGGAACAAAATTGTTGTAATTTGACCAGCACATATAAATCCACTGAAAGATCAGTAACTAGGGTTTTTTCAGCTAAATTCTCTATAAGGTCCCATCTTGTACATGTTCCAAGAGCTTTCTTAACAAATACTAACTCCAGACAAAATACAATTATCAGTTTATTTGGGATTTTGTTTAAAACACGGCTGGGAATGATGTGAACTTTCAATGTTGTAAAGATTGTTGTAGAGAGGTTGTTTAGAAAGAGGGAAAATGTTTAGAAAGGGGGAAAATGGTTCCATTGCTCCCTTGAGCCCCTGGGGAAAAGTCTTACAACCACATTACTCAATTTCCATGAGAAGGCTCAGGCGCTAGGTTACAGAGCTCACCTTTGCAAAAACACTGACAATCCTCTAACCATCTTGACTGAAGTTGTGCCAAAAAAAAAAAAAAACACATTAAAATTACATATATCACAGTGATGGAAAGAAATAAGAGGAAGACAAAATGCATGTTTCTGCATTGTAATGTTGGTCTACTGATCAGTAGTGGAAGAGTAAGAGCTAAGGTCTCAAGGTACATTTCCTATATAACACAAAACAGCTGTGCTAGGAGCAAGAATTGGAATAACAGCAGAGATGCTCCACCATAAACAAGATCTTAGCTTACAGAGCCCTGACTCTCCCTTTCTTGCTTTCCACTGCAACTTACTTTTCCCAAAGTGCAAATGTAACATATTACCATGTTATCCTTCCCCACAGGTCCTGAGCTGAGAGAAAATAAGCTGATCATAAGGATCAGACTTTATGAGACACAGATTGAAAATCAAAATTCTGCCAAATCAAAACAACAAGCATTTCCTTTATCCTAATACCTGTGACTATCCAGTGTAAGTTAAACTCCAGAGAATTACTGGTCATTGCAGCTGATTTTTATTTCCCGAAGTGGAAGATTCTGGCTTTGATTTTAATATTTTCCCTTGTGATTGAGTGGCCATAAATGACTTGTACCACACCTGCTGTGGAGTTCTCTTGCCCATCACTGAACAGGAAAACACCACCCAGTTTTCCCATTGAGTGTGAACGCACTGTGTAGAGACATCTTTTATCATTGTCATTCTGCCACAACATTATTTCCTGTATTATTTAAGTTCTGAGTGTATCAGGTCATCAGCTGTGCAGTCATTTGTCAAAAAGTTGGCTTAAACTAATCAAATACAAAAGATTACTGCCTCAACATTAGGGAATGTCAGTGCAGGGAATCTGCTCAGTGCCACCTGTTCTCTTACAACCGTGCAGCTCTGTAATACACTATCATCATTGCTAGTAATAAGCCATAAGCTTTGTACTGAATTTGCATGGCCTCAGGACTGAAGTTTGCCAGGCCTACTCTGTCTGAGCTTTCCTGACCTGCCTGCAGTTCTGTTTTACTTGGTTTAGCTGTAACAGCAATATTTTTAATTTTCTAGCTCTCTATAGCTAATTTGTTTCACTTTTATTTGTCTCTATAGGATACAAACCTAGCAAAATAAATAATAATGTAGCATAGAAAATACAAGTCTGACATGTAAATAGAGGTTTTAAGAGATGAAGACAGAGGGTGTGGTGTGGAGGAGTACAGGCAAGGGATGACAAAAGATGAGGCACAGACTGGCTCTGGAGGCCCCACAGCTGTAAACTCCTCGGTAGTCCATTAAAAAACACCCAGATCTGGAGATGGCCACAACTGAGCTTAGTGGTAATAAAGAATACAAAGAAATACTATCTAAAGTATGTAAAAGGTACCAAGCATAGTAAATTGTGATTAACACTGACCTGCAGACCAACAAAGAAAGAACCAAGATGTACAAGCATGTTAGCTAACATATAAGAGGATCCAAATGGATCCTACGGTGAAGAAGAAATCATCAGCATGAGCATCATATCCCTCTCAGTGAAGGACTCCAGGTGCTGACAACTCATTGCAACACTCCCCATTCCCCCCCACCAGAATAAAAACACCGATGTTAGGACCAGAGGAGCAGAGGAAAGGTGAGAATAACATCAGGAACAGGGGTAGAAACTAAGTGCATGTATAAGAATTTTAACTGCCTTATTATTCCTGCTTTTGCTGTAACAGCTGCATCTAGATGAATAATGATTAGATTCCTAAATTTCAGTCACCTAACAATACATTTTTTGCTTTATATATATATGTTTGCATATGCATATCTCAGATGCACTTCCTCTTTGCCCCTGAAACAAGATTTTGAGCATAACATGTTGAGTTCTGAGAGTTCAGTTCTCACTGGGAGCAGCTCCATGGATTACACTAGATCTTTGCTTCTAAGGATCTGCAAAGGAATTCAAGTAAAAATAAGAAAACAAAATTAAAAAATCAAAATAATTTCCTACTGCACAAACACAAAGTATGGATAAGTATTAAAATTCAGGCACACCATTCCAACACTACTGAACTTACACGGCAGCTATTTTACTTGCTATACTTTATTAAAATCCTTTCATTCTCTGTTCAGCAGATATTTAAGCTTTAAAAAATTCTGCAGTAAAACAATGCCACCTAACCAGCTTAGCTTATTTTGCTGCACCAGAATATCCCTAACTGGATGTCAGTTCCATAAAAGGTGTTTTTGATGTAGAACCAAGAGGGACTGCAGTTCTGAGAATTCTTCTGCAAATGTCAATGACAATATAGTTGGAAATACTTTATTCTGAGCCTAATATTCTTGCAAAGAAAATCCCCCTAAAATTACTCTAGTAACATTTATGTCACAGCATGCACGGCAGGGCTGATGGAGTGAAACAATCCATAGACTAGTTTTATCCTGCTGGGCAAATTTTTGTCACTGTGTGCTGAAATCCAGAAGTGATTAGCATACCAGAAAGGCATGTGGTGCCATCCCTAGTTCTTTGTCAGAAACTTCATTTTAGGTAGTATTTCAGAAATTTTTGAACAAGGAAGGCTGAAGAAAACCCTTGCAGTAAAGTCCAACATCAGCCCTGAAACCAGTATGGGAGCCCCAGATTTCTCAGTCTCTCCTTACCAGAGGCTTGAAAAAGAACACAGATCACAGCTTTAAAAAAATTCACAATGGTAGAAGAAAATAAGCCAACTATTTTTTTTTATCTTTGCACCTTCTGTAGTCATTTGCATGAACACAATGTGGTGTAAAAACACCCCAATGGCAGAGGAAAAAGAGAATTTTGAATTGTAGCCTTGTTTATTGATTTTGAATAAAATGAAAGTATGTGACTGTCTCTGGAGAAGAGGTCAAATGCTTCAAAAGCACACATATACATTCAGATTCATAATGAGGTGCTACCTGTAACTTTAAGCCTCTAATGTAGGTCTCAAAGGAGTGCAGGTTCCCCATATAACCAATGAAAAGAAAAAAAAAAACAGGTGCTTCTGAAGAGTGATTGAGAACATTTAAATTAAGCCTAGCTGCTGCCTTATTTGGGTGCCTTTAATCACCCACTAGATGTATCTCCATCCTCCATGGAGGACACATGGAACTGAGGTGCCAAATGTAGGCACCTTAATGGTCTTTGATGATAGGCACCAAAAATAATTCTCTCTTTCTCTCACCATAGTGTAAATATACATTCAAGCCCACTCTGAATGAGAAGAAATTTCATGTAGCACTTGCACTTTTTTTGTCCTTTAATCACACAAGCTGGAGATGGAAAATGTTTATACATTCCCATTTTATATTATTTAATGAACATTTAGCTGTTTCAAGCAGTGGAAGTCTATTATTTCCTTTGGAAGTTGTTTTACAACATAAAAGTTCTTGCAGCAAAGGAGATTTTCATTTCTGTTTTCCTATTTAATGTAATTGCAAAAGATATTCCTTTCTATAATGAAAAGTAATTCCAGCAATTTCTGTTGTGCTAATGAGCCTACATTTTCAGAAATATATTTGCATGTACTCAACCACTTGTATCACTTTTCATTTAGAAAATATAAGTTTTTGTAATTTTTCCTCATAAATCCATTCCTTCTACCCACTGAACAAACCTATTTATTTTCTTTTCACCTCTCAATATAAGACAGTTTTTTCCTTCTGTTATGACATGTCCATCACTTACCATTTACTGAAAACACAGTTTTGTTATAAGCATTCCTTGGATTCCTCCCCCTTTAGTTTTCTTATATAAAGAAAAGTTGACTGCCTATAAAATGGAGGAGTACCTGTAAACTGGAGTAGGCTATACATGGTGTAGTGTCTGGTTATAGTCAATGTTTCTCATAGCGCCTTTCTGTGGCACCTTTTACAGATCATGCCATATCTACATAATTAGGTTAAAATTCTTTCCATAGAGTAAAATAAAGTGCAAGAATCAGCCTTGGTCCTAATACTTTAAGCCATCTCCCCTTACCTCAACTACCTTGACATGCATGACCACATGAACCTCCAGGTCTCCTGCACCACACTGGGAGCACTGGCTATCTTCCAAACATTCAGGTTTTGCATAGCTAGCATAGTAGTTCTCCTTTTATCTTTTATCCTATAGGACAAGGCACTGATCCAGGTTACATTTCATTTCTCTCCCTAATGAATGCTATTCATTAAGGTATGCCTATGCTACTCAGCTAAGCACTAGTATGTAGCATGAAGGGTACAGCAGGACTGCAATCTACTGTTAGAGGGTACCAGATGGACAGCATATCAAGAATTAGATTTGAAGATAGTATAGAAAATCCCATGTTCCCAGAGGAACCTTCTTATGCTGTTACCAGCGTCAGTATATCCAGGATATTAATTTAGCCTTCTTTTTCATCATTCTATCATTACGTGTGGATGATCAAATGCCTGCAGTATCATACTGCATGAGATGATGCAGACTCATTTAAAGCAATGTGGTGAGATTACTGACACAATTATTTCCAACACAGGATAGGAATATTCCTTTCTCTGCTATTAATATTTTCTTTAAAAAAAAAAAAAAGCCACATCTTTTATCAGCTCAGAGTTTTCACATCATTGAAATTAGCAGCATTAATCTTCTCTTCTGCAATAAAAAATATGTATAAAAACTACACAGCAATAGCCTTAATACCACTCATTTTCCAATTCAAATGCTAAACTGGACTCTCACACTGCTGCTTGGACACATTACTCTAGCATGGCAGATTTGTCACTGTAGCAGGAAAATGCTTTTCTTTTGTGCTTTGACTCCTTTTTAAGTCAGCTGGAGATCACGTTATTTCTTCCCATTTTAAACAATGGGGTAAAAAAGGAAATGTGGGGTACAGGGAAAACGGCCATTTTCTTTTTTCTGAAGAGTGCGTTAAAAGATTAGCAGCATACAGGAGGAAAAGCACAACGATGCTGTAAAATAACCCAGTGTTCTGTACTTAAAAATGAAAAAGATTAATACAAATTCATTCCATTAGGTTAGCTCGCTTTTCTTTTCACAGATACCGGCAGCTAGGATTTGCATAAAGTAGAACTTCAGTTTTGCTTTGCCATATCCTGACATTCTGAGCGTAACAAAGGCTGCCTACGATTTCCAGGTCTTTTTGCCCTTCAAGTAAACTGTAATAAGCAAAAGGAAGATGCACACAAGGGCCCCTGCATTAAAACACTGCTCTTCCTGCGACAGGTGGAGATTGCCATCTACTGGTCTCTGGCCTCTACATGAAGTCAGGCAAAGGGTATTGAGTGAGGATCTCTGCAGTGACTTTCTTTAAAGCACCTGATATTTTTCTTCTCCCTGTTCTTCATAAGTATATTCAAAGCATAGATTTGCATAAATAAGCATTTATTTGAAAAGAAAGCGAGGCTATGTGGTCACCTGTTCCAATCTAGCTGTGCAGGGAGTTGATGTGATAGATGGCAAGTAGCATCTGTATGAGGTAAAGTTCTGCCATTTCAAAGATAAGGTTAAATGACAGCAGTATAACAGTATAGAGATTCTGATACATCTATGGACCACATCATACATCTCTGCCAAAATGCGATTCTTCTGAATGGCAAGAGAGTGCTGTTTTATCAGAAAAGTATAAACTGGGAAGCAGGACTGTGCAGACAATCTGAGGATGTGCTACGTCTGGATAGCGGTGCAGGGAAGTCTTGCAAGTTTCTGCATCGCCTTGATATCCTCGCTACAGCAGTCCAGCTTTTGGCACAGGGTGTCATGCATGCTGCAGAATACACTCAGCCCTGCCACTGCAGCTGCCACATAACCTCCCATTCTTGGGCAGTGATGCATAAAAACACCCATGACATCATGCTTCTGCATAAGATACTCCTGCTCACGACTGCTCAGCTCACCCCTCTATTGGACATCATGTCTTTCTTGCAATGCTGACAGAAAGACATGGATGCCAGTTCACTGCCTAGCTAAATTGCCCATGTAAATTAGGATAGTGCTAAAATACCGCACTGCGAACAGAAGCAGCTGACACAGGCACATACTCCATCTCACCAGCTCTGCTCAGGGCCACTGACCTCTCACAGGGCAGACAGACGGTACAGCAGCACTTAAATTGTAACATGGCAATTGGCCACTGGATATTTTTCTGAGTCCTGCGAGAGAAGTGTGCGGCAGTAGTGTGGTCCTGCTTCGTTCCCAGCAGAGCTGCACACAGGCTGCACAAACACAGGCAAATGCACACATTGCCCTGTGCTAATGCGTCACACTTTTCTAACTGTCAGTTTCCTAGTCCAATAGAAAAAAGCCTTGAGACAGCACAAAAGGCTTTTAAAAAGGAATATAAGCATAGTGTAGGTATAGATGGTATAGAACCATGAAAAAAATATTTTGTGTGATAAGAATCTAAGGGAGCAGGGTACATGAATGGCTATATCCACACAGCAACACTTGACTGTATTCTGCAGCATTACCAATAAATACATGAGTCTTGAAACACTTAATACTCAGGACTAACTCATTATTCCAAAGCACCCAAGAGCTTAACTCAGCACTCCCTGCTGTCCAGCCTGCCTTCCTGGTTACTTGTGACCTCGGTGAAGAAGCTGCTGGGCAGAGAAGCAGGCTGAGAGAACTGAAAACCAGAAATTATTTCTTGACCATTCTGGTAGTTAATTTAGATGTAAGGCAGTGAATCAATAAATGCAATGCTCTCTACGTTACGTTTCAGTTTAATACGAGCATAAGCCTAAGATAGCATTAATAGCCACGTGTGTGTGTGTGCAGATGTGTGCATCTCTATAGCTTGGAATTTCCGGTTCAGTATTTGTTTTCTATCTTGAGCAGTACCTTTCGAGAGAGCAGACTCTCAAGGAACAGGCATTTCCGTGCAAAGTTTAAGGAAATAATTCAGTGATATGAAAAATGCTTTAGGTAATTATTTTCCTTATTTTTCAACCACTGAGGAAAAAATCCAAGAAACTGAAATCCTGTTTTAAAGGAAATTTCAATCCAGCTTCTATGATAGCTATGCTGCCTTCTCTTCCTTAACGTATTGTTCAAAATTCTTAATGCTACAATGCACTGGAATTGATGTTTGCAGTCATTTCTCTATAACTATTCCATCTCTTTCCTAATCGGTATGCTGGATGACTGCATATTTAGTACATATCTCTTAGACCGATTCCTTTCTCCCAGATGAATTGTTTAACATTTTTCTACATTAAACTACATTTGCTACTTACTTAAATGATCCACAATCTTCTGTGTTTTGCTTTGGGTCTTTTTACCACCTGTTTTATTTCTTTTAGAAAGCAAAAAATACATAAATAAATGTAATAGAAACAACAATAAATATTACAAAATTCAGTTTTTGAAAAGGTTTCCAACTTCTATTTTTCCAACTTTTCCAGCTTCCGTTTGTTATCCATTCTTTTCCCTAGGATAAGGTCAGAATGCTGTTTTTCATTAGAAACTACAATGAATACTTTGAATTAAATGTGTCTGTAATAATATCAAAGACAATTCTGAAATAATACAGTCAGATATAAATTGAGTGAATGTATATCTCTTGGTTTTGTACATATGCACTTACAATCTATAAGATCATCAAGGACCCATCTTTATGCAAATGTTTTATAGTCTTAGAACTTGCTTAGAAGAGCAATGTAGCATTATCTTCAAAATGTGCATCTGACCAGTACTTACATATCACAGTGCAATACCTTTATGAGCAGATATAGACATGATAAATCTAAGTCCTGCCCTATGTTGATCTCATATGAGGTATATTTGAAACATGCTTTCACAGACATTTTTATTCTAGAGGAAAGCAATTTATACTGTGGTGACTATTATCTGATTAGGCTGAGATTTTATTAACCCATCTAATGCACTGCTCCTCTATCTGACTTTCATTTGCAGCAGTGCAAGTCTTGTTTCCCCTACACTCTCGATTTGTAACAATAAGGAAGCTTTCTTTTACTTAGAATTTATTAAAGGGTGGAAACAGAGAAAATTCTCTCTACAACGATCGCCCAACAAATTAAGTAGTAAATTGCTTTATGGAACATGTATAACTCCACCAACCAGACCAAGACTTCTGCTGCCCTACTTTCAAATGGCCCTCCAAATTTCTGTTCACCTGATTGCGTTGCAGCTTTTTTCAAGGTGGGTGATACTCACTTCTGTGCACCAAAGGGGTTGTTGGCCTTCTTAAGGTTTAATACAAATATTACATGAGCACTATTCTGGTCTCCCCCATGCCCCTAAAAAGTCTGGAGCGTGTTTTAATGATCAATTTCCTTCTTGCTTTAACAAAGGTGTCTGGTTTTCTTTGAATCTTGCTGGTTTGATTTCTTATCACAATGCCTTCCCTATGGACATGTTATCCCTGGTAAGCATTGCAGGATGGACCAAGTTGTAATTTCTTACATCTATGCTCCCTGCTTTAATCAGAATAGCATTTTATATAAACCCCTCCTGCTAGAATTTATCCTGCCTTTCCAGAGCTCTCAGATCTATAGGCTGAATCCCCCTGAATATGTGTGTGCTGCACATTCCCTTTTCTCCTGTGCAACCTTGCAGAAAGATCACGTGCATGAATCCATGCCCCCTCTGTGCCCAGTGTAACCAAAGGGGACCCCACTGTGCACAGAAGTCCAACCACACATGTTCCTTCCTTTATACGGCAGTCCAGCAGCCGAGCAGTTTGCAGGTTGCTGCTGCCAAGTTAGCTGCATTTTTCAGTTCATGCTAGTTCACAGTGGTGTTACTGGATGCCTCTCTCTGGCTATTGTCAGGCTTTTTTGAGATGTTACCCACCAATCTATACTGCAGCTCCTGTTACTGCAGGAGCAGTAACTCAATATTTACTGGCTTTATCCCCACACTTCTGTAAGACTGGAAGATGAAAGGGGAAGAGTACGGGCACAAAGAGAGAGATAATTGCACTGCCACACAGAGGTCTCAGGTAGAACAAGGCAGGGGTCCAGGTGTCCAGCATTTTAAACTAGCATCCATCTCACTTGATCCTATTTCTCAACACTGTTTGCAGCACAAATCGTGTAGTTCTACAAAGGACACACAAGGATTAGAAAAACAGAGGGAAATATATGCCTCTGTGTGAATGGCATGGAGATTAGGAGCTGACTTGCATCTGAAGGGACAGAGTTTCAGATGGTATAAACCGGCCTGATTTTATTGACATCAGTGAAGCTACATTATTTACACCAGCTTAGGATCTAGCTCAGAAGCTTCAACAACTGAATGTTTCCAGCCAAATAAAAAGAAAGCTGCCAGGAGACTTGTTTATGGCTTAAAAATAATGAACGGGATCCCACAAGGATCTAGGTAGCAATTTGTTAGGCTATGAGGGAAAGACCTAGGGGCAAATCTGGGGCTGAACAACATTTCCATTCAAAGACTGCTGCCACACCAAATGAGCTACCTAGCAACACAAACAGACTCCCTGGTGCTAATGAATTTAAACATAGCATAGATACATTACCACCTATGGCTCCTTCCCTCCAAATCGCCCAGATGAGCTCCAACTCAATAAAACGAAGACAGCAAATGTTTCTGAATCTGAAGCCGCATCCAGTGTTCAGTGTTTTGTCGTTTTTACCCTGAAGTTCATTGCAAACTGTGCCTACTGACTCACTTGCACAATTTCTTTCTCTCAGAACAGGATCCTCCTGTCAGACTTTTCACCTCACTCCTGCTCTGCGCTGCATCACCAGCTTTGACAAGCACTAGCATGTGGTGGAAAGAGAGAAAAAGGAGATCTAACAAGAAATCATTTCTCTTTTGACCTGAGACTGTAAAACTTAGGGAGCATTCTGGCACTGTGTAAGGTTAATATTACAGCAAATAGCGTATCACAGCAGCAAGTATAAAGTACTATCTTTTTTTCTGTCTGTGCACTGAGTGGGCTGAGAGTTTTTATTTCATACTTCATTTACACCTTGCTGAGTGATGCCATAGAAATGGCAGAAGTTTCCTCTCCTCCCACTTCTGCAGCAGCACAATATGTGTAACAGCAGCAGCTCCCACACTGCTCACTGGAAGCTTGAGTCTGATGCCTATCACAGGTTCATATCTACTTTTCCTGCATGACATTCTCAGATGCTAGGAAGCATCTTTTATCTTCTTATTAAAGCTTGTTGCAGAACTAACAGCTGACTGAAAAGCTGCTTGAGAATCTTAATCACGTAAAATGAAAACACTGAGGTTTTCCTCAAAAGCTCTTCATAACGAAAAATAGGAGAGCAAATTAACATAAAATCTGTTTAGGAAAATGATGAAATTAAGAGGACAAGCATTTGGATGTAAGACAGACAGTCTCAAGCAAGCAGAAAGGGGTAAAGTTGTATATCCTTTGTTTATCAGTACTGGTTCACTGAAAATGCAGCAAACACCACATCTGAAAATCTAGGAACTTTCCAGAGGACTCATAGAAAATTCATGATAAACAAGGTCAGAGGACTGTTAAGAACAGCCACTACCACTCACGAAAAGTAAACATAGAGGACTCTAGTCCTGAGCAAGCCCAAGACTCCTGCAAGGTGCTCACGGCCATCGCTTTGGTTGCCAGTTTCAAAGACAGCTGATAAATCAGACAGAGGTAATGAAAGGACATTGCTTTTAGGCCAAACTGTTCTTCAGTTTGAAACATTCAGAAGGCAGATAAGATGGCCGATAAGGGTAGTAATGAGCTCAGAACTATTTTCATTCAAGATAATCAGTTCGAAACTGGTTGATGTTGGTAGTGACTGAGTACGCTACTTCTGCCAGCTCCAAGGTGTTCCAGATTTGCTCATGGTCCAGTTTGTCCACCAGTACAGATGCATTCCTCACAAGTTAGCAGAGCAAACTTAACTAACACTCCACTAGCAGTTGCACTGAAGTGACCAAGAGCTGAAGCTACATATTATTTGAATAACTTACTCCCATATCCTGTCCTTGTGAAATATGTTTCAGCAAAACTTTCACACTACCATCCTACTGTGGCAGAGGGGAGTACAACAGGATGACCATTTCAAACATATATGTCAGTGAGCCTTGTCTGTTATGAGAAGGAGGGCTGACATATCAGTCTGTGTACATTACCGTGAAATGGTGTTTGTAGATATAAGTAGCAGAGATAGAAGCTCTGTGAACATTTGGGGGATTCTAAAAATTGTCACTGTCATGAATAGAATGACAATAAAAATCACAATGCCTGCATAAGCAGATTATCTATCCACGTAAAAAGTATTCTCTAGGTAAAATTGTTGCAATTTTGTTAGATATCTCTTTAACTTTTAAAATTTTATTTAGTCTAAATTAACTGAGAAAAAAATGTTTTTAATTAAAAACCCTAAAATTTCGTTAATTAAAAAATTACAGGTATTTTGACTATTAAAATTTTTTTTCTAACAGTTCCTTATGTTGGGAAATTTATCAAAACTGACTCTGGACATTAAGTTCTGATTTCAACCAATAGTAATTTGAGGTAAAAAAAAAAAAAATCAATCATTTGTCCAAATATTATTGCCCTTCCACATTACAGTTGAAGTATATTTGCAAGCTATTGCTAATGACTGTATTTAATAAATAGCATAATGAAGGTACAGAGGATTTGTTCCCAGGCAAACATACTGCAGATTTAGGAGTCCTGCATCCTAAAGGAGCCCTAAGTTCAGTTTTCAGAACACGCTGTTCTAAATCTAAAGACTCCATCACACTGATATCACAATTTTTTCACAATGTAATTATATAGTTTGTCAGTCACGTTCTTTCTTGCAGAGCATCAGGACCTACACATGCACAGCAATACTCCCACCCGCAGCAGGCTGCAAGGGCAGTCACATTTCTTTCATGTCTGCTAGAAGTTTAGGCTACTGAATTTACACAAAAATTGAAATTTGCTTTTAACTTTCAAATCCTCCCGTATCCATTAATTGAAGAGAAGTATTTGACTTTCTGGACATTTTCACACTACTACAAAAGCATTCTGAAAGATATTGGTTGATACTCGTGGTGTTCCAAGATCCAAGGCCTTTCAGAACTCTTGTCCTTTCTCTTTTCAATGTGAGATCAATGGGAACATAGAAGATAGGTTTACCTTACAACACACACTAACATTAACAACCACCAAATTAATTTATTAGGCAAGATGGCAGGGAAGGATGCTCCAAAGTCATTGAAGGGCTGATATCATTTGAGATATTAAGAGCAAATACGTTGGGCAAGAGGGATCAGCTGAATGAGAAGTAATCACAACATGTGAGATTTGACATCAGTTCCAATGTCTGGACTTCTGATTTATTCCACTTGTAATCCCTTTTGCCCTCCTTATGCGTTTGTACATTCTCTGGTGTAAATGATCCTTCTCCAATTCAAAATAAAACTAAAAAGCAGAAGTAGAAAAACTCTACTTAACTCCAATTAATTTTGGGAGCATGGGAAATACCCAATTTTCCTCTGTTCTTTCCTAAACTATGCTTAGTGACTAAGGCAAGGAATACATTGTAAATCAGATGAAACACAATGGTCTTTTTAGTAGCAGAATGCAGAATGATACAAATGTGCTTCCTGTGGACTTAAAACCTATTTAAAGTGTCATAGAAAAACAAAGAACTGTATGGAAAGGCTGAAATGTCACAACAGTATCTAAGATCTGCGCAAATGTAGACGCTCTGTGCTCCCAAAGAATGTTCTTGTTCACAAATTCTCCCGGTAATGTCTGCTGTCTTGCATTTGTGACATTCTTGTATCTTTAATGTGTATAAGCATGAAAACAAAAGAAATATATAGCACTGAAAACATCAATTATATAAGTGCATGTACAGCTGCTTTTAAAAAAAAAAAAAAAAAAAAACACAAACAAACAAACAAACAAAAAAAAAACCTTGATAGGAACAGGCATTTTCCCATGAAAATCTTCAGTTTATTCCAAAGCCATTTTTATCATCAATAAGGACAAAGTTTCAACAAGATGTTGTGAACAGCTAGTTTTGTCTTAGTTAATCATCAACTCTTCCTACACCCAGGAACAGCCAGCAATGTATAGCAATGAGACCTGAAGTTATGATGTTACCATCTGTGCCAGAAAATATTGTTTGGGAATGTATTAACCAGAAATGCAATAGCTGTAAATTACTAGCAGGCTTATAATTTCTCTGTAATATTTCAAAAATCTGAAATAAAAAGCATGTACCTAAAAAAAAATTATGCACATACTGGCTGAATGGCATATACACACACAGGTAGCTAGCTCTTTCTTCTCCTGTCTTATTCATCCTGTTAATACGTTTGAAGCCAGAAAATACACAAAGAGTAACAATGCAATAAAACTAAGCATTATGACCTGCATTGTGTTTACAAAAGAATAGCATGTCTACAGTTTTTGCAAATCAATTACTTTCTTTTCTTGTAAAGAAAAGTGTCTTTTTCCTATATAATGTCTTTTTGTCTCAAAAGAGATACTCATTACTTCCATGTCATAAATGACTTGAAAACACAACTAGATACCTGGACTACAATTTTAAGGTCACTGCCATAAAACATCTCTTCCATCCTCCTAACAGTAATTTTCTGAAAGCTATTACTAAAATGAGAACAATTATATACAGTTTTAAAGCATTTGTATGTAGAAAACTGCTTATCAGTGTCTAGACACTGCCTGCCTTAAAATCAGTGGATCCACATGTT
This sequence comes from Cariama cristata, assembly GCF_000690535.1. Taxonomy (NCBI): domain Eukaryota; kingdom Metazoa; phylum Chordata; class Aves; order Cariamiformes; family Cariamidae; genus Cariama; species Cariama cristata. The sequence continues at coordinate 36,041 of NW_009636184.1, forward strand.
GCCTCCAAATGGTGGGTTTAGCCTTTGGATCTTTGATTTAGTTGACAGATGTGCATAATCTCAAACCTTTGGTTAGCTCCCTCGTAGCTAAATAGCTCTTCAGATATGTGTGCCAAAACTATTCCAGCTGAGGAAGAAAATTCGGTTTATTAAACTTCCTCCAGATCTGAGTGTTTTAATTGGCATCTTAGTAAGGATAAAAACTCTTCCTCTAGTCCAACTTTATTCCCCTTGCTTGATCCAGAATCTAGTTCTATTTTGTTCCAGGAGTCACCAATGTCACAAGTGTTTGAGTTCAGGCTTACAACTCTGAGTGCTTTGTTTATAAGAATCTAAAATAGAGTTTAACCCATAATATTTACATTTTCTTCTTGGAACAACTGTTAGGCTGGATAAATAACAATTTTGGAGTAATATAATCAATGAAGTATAACAGAGTAAATGATGCAAAGCAACAGTCATATGAAAGAGCCACGTAGAGGGAAATGACAAGGTACTTTGTTCTATGACAATCAGATTATAATAACTCTGAAGACTGTAAAGGTTTATTTTGTTCCCTGCTCAGGTTCACATTTCAAAAACTTAAGCTCACACAGAAGACTGTTTGTGCATGAAAGCAAATTTTGTACATGATTATGCTCACATCAAAAAAATAATTAACATCAAGCGCTCCCCTTGTCAGATATTGAAGTACTGCTTAAAATTAGTAGTCAGAAACCCAGAAAAGGTTTATTTTTTGAGGTAATGATTTTTACACTAAATCTAAGAAAACTAATGATTATAAAGAAACAAAATTTCAATTGTTACACAAAGGCTTGATCTTCACTATTGAGAACTGAAGTAATATTAACAGAAGATTAAGTCTCTCAATAGGTGACTAGGCTTATGATTAAATTTCTTTTGGTTTTGGTTAAGACTTCCAGTGCTGGCATGCAACAAGCGTGCTCCAACAGCAGTACAGATGCATGAAATGAAATGCTTCCAGTTCATCTGCTCCTTTGCCCCAGGGAAGACCCTTCCCAGCAGTAAGAGCAAACTTACACCATTTTCTTCTGGGGCAGCAGCCCCAGCACAGGTTTTGGTTGAGGGTACCAGTGGGTGGCCTGGCCCCACTCCACTCTCTCCCCTTGCAGATGTAGCCTGGCTTCTTGTGGCAAAGGCATAAGAGCAAGCTGGGTGGCACACAGGGGAATGACCTGAGTGGGGGGCAAGATAGTTCATTATCTGCTGTTGCAAAGAAGGCTGAAGGCTGCTTGTGCTGAAGACAGCTGGGGACTGGCTCTGATCTTACTACAGCACCAAAAGAGATGCAGGGAGAGGCCCTCCAGCTGCAGATCCTGCTGCAGGGCCCAAGGTGGGGGGCTGACCACTCTGGTGCACACACCCCAGATTAGGTGCCTGGTTCACTGGCATTGTCCCAGAGCACCCAAAAGAAGCTTAAGGGGAACAAAGAGAGAATGAGAATCTGATCAGCAATGACTGAGACTGAACACATATGGGATCTGAACAAAAAGCTACCTTTTCATATAAATATCCTAACTTCAGTTCAGCAGATAGGTACAGCTTCTTCAGAAGCCTGATGGGGATCTGAGTATTGTTGGTAATCCTATCCCTGGGGCAGCAGAGAGCAGGCTTCTTGCCACCACCGCGAATTACCATGTGTTGACTTTATTCCTCTCCATGGCTCAGGGAAAATTCAAAGAATCATTTTGCCTCTGTCCCACAAGTCAGAGCACAGATCTAGACTCAGCTCGAGCCTTTGCAATTTGTGACTGCTGAATTCAGGAAATCTTGTTCCAGCAATCACAGATATTATTATAATAACGAAACAAAAATATCTTTTCCTGAGGTGGTGATTAAGGTCTTCTCTCCAAAAACTAAAACGACTTCCATACACTTTCTGTCATGCACATGCACTCATAAAAAAAGCACATTCAAAAATCAGAATTTTGTAAACCTCTGAAACAAATCCAATTCTACCAAGACTCCTCTACTCTGCTGTCAGCTCAAAAACAGCTAACAGTCATCCTTCTCATCAGTGCTGGACCCAGGGTAGAACAGACCTCCCACTATAAGCAGAGCCTTGAAATAAATGTTTATCATTTAAAGAGAGAAAATAAGTTATTTTAAAATATTTTTCACCAACTGGGCTTGGTGTGGCTTCCAACTCATGTAAAAATGGATGTTTCTACACAATTACTTGTACTCTGGACTCAACCGCTTCATCTAATAATTGATGCCTCCCACTCACACACGTTTGCGTAAGTTCTTTAGCCTCTTCTACTAGTTAGATTGTAAAAATTACGTGTGGATATGTAGGAGTAGACATATACATATACATCCAGGACAAGAATGTTTATTCAGAATCAATGATTTGGCCCTAAAGGAAATTAATTAGCTGGGTGGATAATTCATAATTCAAATACCTCTAGAACCCCTGAGAAAAACAACATCAGAGATAATACATGTGGGTGAAATGCCTTTTTTCAAGCACTATTTCTCAAAACTCATACAGCTTGCTTAACTAGAAAAGAACAAAATGTCTCAGCCATATTACACTTAATCCACTGAAAAGGCTCATACGATGAAAAGCAGTGTTTTTGTTTTCCAAGCAGCTCCACAGACAACTACCTTAATCTCATTTTGGAAAGTCACATCTAAAAAAATCCAAGATCTGGAAATACAAGGGCACAGAAAGGGTTTTCATAATAACAATAGCTTTTCCCTA
>NW_009636184.1:38799-39300 GCF_000690535.1 Cariama cristata
ATTCATCCTTGATATGACTTCCATTTACACCAGTATATTAACCCCTCAATGAGACGTTTCTCCCTCTAAATTCAGATACTGAAACATTATATAAGCACTCACCCTGTTTCCAGAGCACGAGTAAACAGCTTGCTTGTAGACACAGTCCATTTAAAATAGAGCTGAAAGTGCCAAGTGAAATTACTGAATTCGTGTTCCACAAGTTTCACATTCAAAGAACACAGTTAGTCAACAGCCACCATTAAGTGCATAAAATTAATGATTTTAATCTAGTTTTGCCTATTGGTCTTACTTATCACTATTACTGGATATTTTGTAATGTAGAAGCAGCAAGTGTGCCAGGCATTGCGTAAATATTGTACAGATACATTAATTAGCAGCCAGGCTCTACCCTGAGCAGTACCTATGTGCTGCAGCAGACGAGGCAGGCAAAAGGCAGAATCAGTGCAAGAGCACGAGGTGAGGAAGTGGTGCTTGAAGGTTAGATTTCCCCACCCAGGA
>NW_009636184.1:39361-39813 GCF_000690535.1 Cariama cristata
GGGTTGGTCCCGCGGTGTTCATAGGCCACGACGGGGCAAAGCACTCACTCAAAGACAAACCACAAGTCTGCAGTTGCGCGGGGTTGAGTCACCAGGCCAGGCGAGGAGGCCGGTGAGAACTCGGTCTGCTCGCTGCCGTCCGTACCCGCTCACAGCCATCCTCTGACACCAGCTTCGATTTCAGCGCGGTTGAAGCTAGAGCTGTGAGATCGAAAGGTTTCGGGTTTTGCACCTGTCCCAAAAGGGACCACAAGGCAGAAGTGAAGCTGACCGAATTCTGGAGGAGTGCTTTGCTGCTTGAGGTCCAGAGGGAAAGGCGTACGCACCTGCAGACCCTGCGGGTGGTGTCACCGCTTGCTCCTCTCGCTGGGAAAGCGGTGCCCTTGGGGGGGCAGCGGAGCGCTCCTGCACGGCCGGGGGCGGCCATCGGCCCGTCCCCGGGCCAAAACCGG
>NW_009636184.1:39844-55089 GCF_000690535.1 Cariama cristata
ACCGGCGGGCTTTTTCCCCAGCATCCTCCCTGCCGCCGCCTACACCAAATACCTGTTGCCGGGGTCCGTATTTTGCCTCAGCTAAATGGTGGCAAAATATTATTCGTCTAACAAAAGGAAACTTTTTTTTTTTTTTAATCTTGTTTCCGCTCGTCGGTACCTGATTTTTGGAAGTGCCGAACGGACGGAAGGTGCAGCGAGCCCTTCGAGGCCGGGGCCGGGCCGGCGGGAGCGCGGCCGGGCGCAGTACGAGGGGTCACAGCGCCATCTGGTGGCCGTCCGGGAGACTGCAGTCTGAGCCATGCGCGGGTGGGCACAGACCCGCGTGGCGTGGGGAGGGAGCGTGCAGCAAGTACCGCTCCCCTTACAACATGTATTTTAGAGCTGAACTTGAGAATTAGGGGATTTTTAATCCAATTTATCCTGCAAAACCTCTTTGTGAAACTTTAAATGCTAAAACTATATTTATAAAAATGTATGCATAATACGTAATTCTGAAGTTCCTGGGGTTTTTTTGCTCCATTTCTGATTAAACCTATTCCATTTTCGATTTTTTATTTATTTTTAGCTAAGTTGTAATTTTATGAATATATTTAGCTGTTCTGGTCTAAGAAAATACAAGATTTCTAGTTTTATGTATGTGAAGCCAACATATGCTAAGCTATAAAACACATGCAGATGAAAAACACCAGTTTGTATTGTTAGAAAGTTTCCTCGTCTTTGATGATAACATGTTCTTATTACCCTACATTGCCTGTTTGCAGCTAACATCTTTCTAAGGAAGATAGTTTTGTGTATATCTTTTCTATATTAGTGATAAGAGGATGCTTACCATAATAAAGAAATTCCTGAATTAGAAAAGCTACTAGTAATTTTTATCAAGCAATGTGTATCTTAATTTTCAAACTAAATTTTATTTAATACCAATGGTAATATACTGTTTAGGAGAAAAAAAAATTTAAAAAAAGAAAAAAAAAACATGATTTTTTTTTTTTCTTTTAAAGCCCCAAAACAAGTAGATAAGTTTAGGATTAAATACCAGAAACAATTAATCACCTTGTGACTATGATTTTGTAATGGATCAGCAAGGACATACAGGCCTGGAACAAGGAGAAGAGTCACAGCTTGAACATTAGGCAGTTGCTTGGAGATAAGGGTAACACAGTAAGGCCACTTTCAACATGGACTGAAGCATGTTTCGATGCACCACATGATGTATCTTCAAGGTACAGTCTTTGCCAATTCTGTCATCTCAGGTTTCTTTGTAGAAGACGTGGGTGCCTGCCAGGGGACCTGGTTTTGAGAACTAAACACTCATATGCAAACAGAGCAGACATGACTGAGTCAGGACAGAGCAAAGGCTTGTAGTGCCCAAGGTAACTTCTCCTATGGAGAGTGTCCCAGGCCCAGCCCCACCTCAGGGAATGCTGCTCTTGACAGAGGAGGGAGTGCAAGACCAATTTTGTCAAAGCACCAAAGGTGCAAACAAGGTGAGGCAGGGCGCTAGGCCTTAGTTCATCCTCAGCATCATGGGCCACACTGTGAATTAAATTCACACAAGCATCATATAATCTTGCTTGTTCTCAAAGCATTGTTTTCTTCAAGAAACATTCTTAAACTTCCACTTGACAGAAAACTAGAAAAAATCGTGGTACCTGCTTATCTGAACAGACAGTGCCATTGGCAGGCTGATAGGTTTTCCAGCTCCTCGGGAGGTACCCAGTCTGCTAATGACCTGCACAAAGACCCACTCAGTGACTTGCCAGAGCAGTTGCTTTGCTGCCCAATCACCATGTTCATTCAAGGTCAAAAAAAAGGTTGGCTGTCTTTGAGGAAATGATAAAAAATAAGGATCTAGAGGTTTTGATAAAACATTGAAGGGTTCACATGGTAGAGAAAAAAAAAAAAAAAGGATTTGACTCAGAACTTCCCTGCATATTCCCTAGGCAGTGAACCCCGGCATATTTGAAATTACTAATCCCTGAGCACCAGGAGCACCTACTATCTCAGAGACAGATTTATTAAATTCCCCAGACAACAAGCATTGGGGTGTAAGTAACTGCTAACAAGACGGACAAACTGGACTCAGCGTGGGAAGGCAGGCAGCCCAGAGCATACCAGCTGTATAATCACAGGACTTCAAAAAAGAAAATGTGGCCTCTAATGTACATACTGCATCAGCTGGTATTAAGGCGTTAATGAGGTAAAAAGCTCTTTGGTCCCTCTTCACCAGGAAACACTGCTTTACCCCAACCAAAAATTAAGACTCATCTGACTCATCAACTAAAGAAGAGGATTTCTCAAGGAAAGTTCTACCTTGGAAATTCCCTCTTTTTCACTGAAATATTTTGAACATAGAGAGACAGACTGCAAGATACCATTAGTATTTATGCTTTGGAATAGCTGCAGGAAGGAAAGATAATCTGGTAAAATAAAAACATTGCCACCAGTAAATCTACATATGTATATATAAATATATATACATACATGCATAGTAGACAGACATGCATATATGCAATTCATTTATATTTATGTAGTTTAGATATTGTAGTTGTGCAAGTCTATCACTGGCATACTTGCTTCACATTGACAGCAGAGACTGCAAGAGCAGCACAGTATGGTTAGCGTGCTCATCAAACTGCGAGGATTCTCGAGTTCCAAATCTTTCTACTTACATGTTACCGTATATTAAGCAGTGTGAAATGTATGATATTGTATGAAATTTGATGTCACACTCTCAGTCAGATGCAGAATAAAAATTCTTATGTTTCTAAGAGTTTTGCACAGTGTCCCCAATGTTAAATGAATTTTGAGTGTTGAGAGCACAAACTGCTACAGGCTGAGCTAAAGAACCAGTCTTGCTAGTTTAAAGACTAGAACAAACTTACATTCTCAGTGGATCGATAGAGAGGTGATCATGTAAGGCACCCTGTCAAACAAGTTTCACAGACAAGTTATTTGTAGATGATTTTCAAAGATAAATTCGAGGATATAGCAGTCTACTCCTTGGCAGTTCACAAATGAAAAACACAAAAATAGCAAGCTAAATTTGTTGACCATGCTATTTGTGGGCCTTATTATCCCAGTGGTAATGTAATTCAGTTACAGAGATGTACGTTATATATATATATGTGTGTGTGTGTGTGTGTGTGTGCAAATCACATATATGCACCTTTATGTTCTTGCATATCACAAAATACTCAGAAATCACTGCAGCTATGCTTTTTTACCAATACGATGCCCTGATAGCAAAAGTAGGCATCTCCCTATAGTCCTTTATTTCACTGAACGCACACATGTCTGAAATCTTTTCAGGATTAGGGCCAATATGCCGTTTTAACAGCAATGTGCAATCACACATGGCAAGTAGATCAGCAACTGAATGCTATAATGGCCTTTTGAGCAAGGGGCTGACTCAGCCTCTTCCACAGCCTGTCGTACAGGGTTTGCAGTCCAATTCCGTATCCCCCATTCTGATGTACCATTCCAGTGGTGACAGGTTTCTGGGTGACTGTTCTGTGGCTCATGATCAGCTGGAGGCTGGCAGAAGGAAGTGCAAAGAAGCTCTGCTCTGCAAATAACAGGCTGCAAAGAGAAGCCGACGTGAATAGAGAGTGTAAATAAGATGGGGAGGAGGAGAATGTCTGCCAAAAACAACATGAGGCTTTAAAGGCCTCGTTTCACTGCTAAAAAGTCCAAGCCCTAGCTTTTCCACCTCTAACTGAATCAAACTCAGTCGCAGCTGATCCCTCTTGCTCTGTTCTTTCCCACACATCAATCTCTAAAAAAGGTTATCCCACATCTTTGTGAAGCTTTTAACAAGAGAGTAGTGAATGTGATTTGAAGCAAGCTGAGAAGCACCATGTTCCAAATGCCACTGCCACTGTCATTCCCAGCATACAGGACAGTGCCCCATTGTTAGTAGCATCTTGCTGGAAGGAAATATGAATGAGCCAATAATGTTACCTGGAATAATTTAGACTTCAAGCTTTTAGGGGTTGTTCTTTCATGAAATGCCCTGAAAACACTGCTTTTATTGATTTTTTTGAAGGGGATGTGCACTGTTTATGCAACCAGACAAGAACTGGATCCTTGAAACAGACACAAGGAGAACATGACATATGCAACAGAATCTGCTCTGGTACCCTACCAAGCTCTGGAACACCTGCATGAGTTGTGACAGATCCCATTTACCTCCTTCTGTGGACTTTTCATGTAGTAAGGATCCTAATTGTTCAGATTAGCTGTAGGTGAGATTTTGGCATACCATGTATATAACCAGGAACGTCCTCTAATTTGTCTGGATAGTTCCCAGGCTTCTAAAAAGCTCCTGCACATATGTTTATGAAACACCAAGAAATAGAAATATTTGCATGGACTGTGTTTACTTCCCGTTACAGACATCTAGAGGAGATCAGCTGTCCACCAAATAAGGGCTAAAAAAAGAGCACTGCAGTTTCAGCCTGAAACACTGAAGAGAAGCGTGGGACACCCAGTGCCACTGTGACTGTGGGAGCAGCTGGTGCAGAGAAACCTGCTGGCATGGAAGGAAGGGAGGGGGTAACAGCAAAACCTAGAGATTTTCAGTGGGAAGAGATGCCATGGAACTGGGTACTGAATTTTTTTTTTGTAGTGCCAACAAGCAAATCCGAAGTCCAAAGGCCTTTTTTTGCAGAAACAAGGGCATGTGCTGATTCTAGTGGAGGAGCTATCAGGAATCACTGCACTGATCCCCTAGGGAAAAAGTTCATGAGTCTTTCATGTTGTTGAAGCTTCCCTGGTTACCAAATGAAGCATTAAGACTTTTGATATCATTGTTTCCTCAAACTTTTCTGGAAAGCTGTTAGAGCCTGCTGACATTATAGGTGATGGAACTGGGAATTCAACAGCTCAGAAATCTTACAGATCTAGGCAGTCACCCCTCATTCCATGCCTGGATTGCTCTTCAACTACAGAGACTTAGAAACGGAAAAGACAACAAGAGAGCAGATGAGGATTTAGATATTGTAACCATTAATGTGGTCTACCACTTTCTCTGTTGCTTTAGTAATTTTGTATTTCTGCCTATTTTAGTGTTGCTCTGCACTTTTGACTTTGACTGCTAAAAAATTGCTTGTGCTAAACAAAACATCATTTTTATGACATTCTACTTATGCTTTTTTATTGTGATTATTTTTACATGACAACAGATGTCATTCCTAATTTCCATAGCTTTCTTGGACTTTGGAGGTCATATCACCTACAGGGATGCTTTCTGGTTTTGTGGATTGATAAAATAGTTCATCAATATCCCAGTTCTACTTCAAGAACCTTCTGAGAACACAGCAGGCACCAGGCACCAGTACAGTGTTTTGCAAGACTGATAGCTAAATAATTTGCAGTGTGCTCTGGTCTTCAGTGTTTCAGATAAGCTCTTCATTCTCTTTCTTCAATTGCCGCAAGTATAAATTAGTACTTTGAGCAGCCATATATTAGTTGTCCAGACAGGATTTCATCAGCCACAGAAGAAAAGAGTTCAGTCCTTCAAAATAAACTGTGGTTACCCATGCCTAATGCTTAGGTCATTAGAAGGAAATGGGTTTGTAACCTAGCAGAAGGTAACTGTTTCATCTTAGAGCTACAGAGTAAGAGAAAACAGGACACTGTTTGGATGAAGATAAGATTCATGAAGATGAGGTTCAAGCACTACAGAAAAAAGTCCAGAAAACACATGATGGAAGGTGAAAAGCAGGGCTTGGCACACATGATGAATATGAGTGTGGATCAGACTGGCTTGCACAGTCTGAGTTCGCAGGGCAAGCCACAGAATACTACAGCCTTTGTTACTACAGATAGAGAGAGGAATCATCGAAATACTTGGCAAAAGACTTCCAGATCACTTAAAAGAAAGCTGAAATTTTTGAAAGTTTCCACATTCATAGTACCTGCTTCTCATAGACTTGTTTTTCAACCAGGAGATATTTTCTTTAGGGCATTTTGTTAGTTTTCCTCCCTCGTAAAGGTAACGTTACTTTTAAACCCTCTGTGATTCTCTCATTTTTGCATATTCTGTCTGTTGAATCTCTATGAAATACTGCAGGATATAATGAAACCTATTACCATTTAGAGACAATATTGAACAAATGAGCAAAAGGTGACAAGTTACCTTTATGGCACTGCTATGTTACTCACTCATGTCAATTAGTCTTTACTGGATTCATTTGGTGCAATAATACAAAGTGCATGGTATGGAACACGTGAAGCCTGTCTCTTAGACACAGTTCAGGAAGTTTCCTAATAATGTTTCGGATAATGTCATGAACATCATTATTAATAGCATCTCAGGGATGGAGCATATAAATGACCTTGCTTTGAATCCTGTACAGTTATTCCTAAATCCCTTTTATTTTGAAGAAAGAAGGATTCAGAAAATAAGGAGGAATGCTATACTGAGTTGATCGCAAGTGATAGAGTGTTCATTAATACCACCCATTGTGTCAAATGACTCACACATCTGTCAGGTGTGCCACATTAGCCCACAAAAAGCCTTTCGTATATGTCGTGTCCTATTAAAAAAAAAATTGCTTTGTCTCTTGATGTCAGTCATGCTGATGGATGGGCCCAAGGTGTTAATGAGTAAGCTTTAAAAAATATTTATGCTCTGCCAAATCTCTGCATCACGTCAGTAGGCAATAAGCTAGGCAGTTGGAAGTAACAGAATATTTAGAAAGGACAGCTCTTCTTCTGACTCATTAAAAAAAAAAGCATGTTTTTAAGCTCTCTCTACCAATTCTCTTGAGCCCTTTGTGTTTTTTTATAAACATGATTTAACAACATTGTATCAGTTTACCTAAAACAGATTAACTCCAAGTGACTTTGATACTTCTTCTGTTACACTTGCCTTTACATTTTGCTAAGTGTAAAGTCTAAAATCAATGAGCCAAATTCTTGAGTTACTCCAGATTTTTTTCTGGGTAACGAAGACAGACATCTTAACACATTCTGTTTAGTACGTGTCATGCAACACTTTCAATTTTATTCTGCCATGGAAATAATATAACACAAGAGTCTCTAACTGTGAGATACAAGAATTGTCGTTTTGGGGGAATCAAGTGTGACTCGCAGTTTCTCAGAATTAAACCCAGAAGAAACTGCTTTGACTGCCCTGTTGGATTTCCTCCAGAGCAGAGCCCAGCATGCTTCCCATATTTCTCTCTACCTAGAACACACCTTCCAAAGAAGTGTACCGTCTTGCTTTCAAGATTGCAGATTGTGGTGTACTCTCTCAATAATTTGTTCTGATTATTACTGACTCAACTAAAACAGTTTTCCCAGTTGCAAGCTATTAAGCTAAACTTCTAGAGATTGGATCATTTATGCCTTTATTTATTCCTCTAAAAAGGATCTACGCAGAATGACCTAAACACTAGAGATGGGTAAAGTGGTGGTAAGCTTAGGGTTTGTGTGAAATGTCTCTTTATCAGTATAGAATTTCAAATTACTTCATTTTGACCAATTCTATAGTTATAAGAATTCCTTTCTTTACAGTTTTCAGGAGAAAAAGTACTCTTAAAATACAATCTATTTCAATAATTTTCATCCAACTGTGAAACTATTGAAAGTGATAATGCAACAGTCACTTTTTTCATTAACTCTGCATTACACTTAATTTTTTAAAAATCCTATTCTGTGGAAAAAATAAACATCCATATTACAAAATGTATACTGAATAAAGATTCTGATTAGCTTCAATACGTTTTGCTATGACACCGGGTTTCTGTAGAACCTATGACTACCAGAGAATCTCAGCTAAAACAAGTACTGGCTTTCCTGCAGTCTTCTTACTAGTGAAGCAATGAAATATACATGTCACATATGATTGGGCTGAGTCATATATGTCATAACATACAGCATTATTCGGTGCAGATGTGATCAGAAAGAAATCACATTTTTAAGAATGCTTAGGGCTTAATGCAGATAGATCGCTGTCAGAATTTTTTAAAAATATAATTGCAGGAAAGGTGTTTATAAATTTTTTTCTTTTCATTCTGGTCTATGCTATCCAGGTAATTTGACTATAAAGATTCCTTTTCAACCTTAAAAATTATAATGAGACTAATTAGAACTGGACACCAAATATTTCTTCCATTTCTGGAAGAAAACTGAGATTCAGAGAAAAGTTCTTATCCTGACTCTGGACGAAAAAGTCAAAGCCCTGAAAATATCTGAAAAACAACGAACTGGAAACAAACCCAGCATAAGTCTATAGCAGTGTTTTGTTGATTTATTTGTATTTCAGTTTGTTTTCTCTTCTTACTATATTTAGCTTAAAATCATAAATGTTGATTAATCAATTATAAATATTGATTAATCAATCATAAATATTGATATGATATAATCATAAATTTCTTGAGACTGGAAATGAGATTTTCATTTTAAAAATTAACATAGAAAATTTGACTAACATTAGACTTGTTCCTGGAAGTTGAAAATGAAAAATGCATTTAAAAAATATTTTCCTATTAGCAGTGTCTTGTTTTAGTGAATCATGGTTTTCAAAAAAAAAAAAAAAAAAAACCACTGAACAAATTTTTCACCTTCTCTTCTACAGGCTTCCAACAAAAAAGTTCAGGTTTTCAGTCTCATTTTTGTAATATTGATGATTCTAATATGTTACCAAATGTAGTAGATTAGTTTTTCCTCTGAAGAGCATATGTTAATGCCAAGCCCTGGGTTGATTGACAGCAATGATGATCAAAGAAGCCACCTAAATTACTTTTCTATTCTTATTGCTAGTGTATTTCCCAAAGGACCCAAACCAAAGACTCAGGCTACACACCAGCATTAGCAAGACTGAAGGAAGCACTGAAAATGTTTCTGAGCAGATCCTCAACTAGTGAAACTTGGCACTGCTCCACTGACTTCTTGTTTTCACTCCTTCTCCTTCTGTCTCGCTTGTGCTTATGTGTGGGCTGCTGCCCTGCCTTAGACATTTTCTGAGGAACAGACTCACAGCAAGCAAAGTAGATAGATTAAATAGGTAGAAACTTTTGAGCAACCTACAAGAGACTGAACAACAACCTAAAAATAAAACTAGTTACAAAGTAATAGTATTTATTTGTGCCAGAACACTGGGCTAAATTCTCAACTGCTATAAACAAGGATAAGTCTGTTGATGGAAGTGGAGCTAGACCAATTGACATCAAATTAAGATCTACTTTTATTGACTCCAAAGGAGCTACACCAGCTAATGAGGATCTGGCTTATTTTATTAAATTAACCAAAATTATGTGCTACTGCATGTATGACAGTTTTGTTCTGAGAAGTGACGAGAAGTCTCTCTGAAACTAAAGAGACCTAATTCTCCCTGTTGTCACACTGTTGTAAATCATCAGTAGTACAGCTTTAAACAGTGTCAGCATAAAACTGATAGGGATGAGATAAATACGAGCACAAGAAAAACAAGAATTTCCCAGACTTAAGCAAAAAGATCAGGACTTAACTATGCTTTTAAAGCTATGGCATGAAAGACTGTAATACCAACTGACGAGATATCTCTAAATTTTAACTGTAATGAAAAGATGGTATTTTTCTGTTGAGAGAGAGCAAGGGAGATCTCCAAGAACCAGTAACCATGTCACTGTGACTTCATTACCCAGTGTTTGCCTAAGACCACAACAAAGTTTTTTTTAATTTTGCTCACAAAACCAATCCTTTCTGTGCAAGCAGTAGCAGTGTTGGACTAATGAGGGTGAATGTTTGTTCTCTTTTCTGTAATCTGAATTCTAATCATTGGCACAGGTGATTTTGTGTACTGTGTGACCACAAGTAAATAAGAGAAATTAAGAAAGCTTGTGGTGCACAAAATGTGGAAGATTTTGAACTGAAAGTTCTCTGTCACTACACTTCTTATTTTTGTTTTATCTTCAATCTGATTTCAAAACTTTCTTGCACAAGGGCATCTTCTTTTTCCAGTCTTTTCTATTTAGGAATTACAAATAAAATAAAGTTGAAATCAAGGAGCAATCTCTGAGAAAGAAGAAAGAAACATACTCTAAAGGCTAAGGTAAAGTATACTTTCAAAACCAGTAAATCCTTTTGTTATAATAATAATAATAAATGTGGGGAAAAGTGAATTACATGCTACTTGACTGTTGGATTTGACTGGACCCTTGGGGCTCTGCTGCTTGGCTCTTTCTTCAGGAGTATCAGATGAGGTTCAAATTAAGCAAGAGATTCAGCTAGTTTCAGTAAGCCCAGACTCCCCATGATTCAGTGTCTTTACTCCAGGCTCAGAGGAAAACCAGGATGGTAGACCCTGGTCTGAAGAGTACAGAATGTGTTCTTCTAGATGTTGGAGTCAGTGTCAGTTATTTGCAGTTTCTAGTGGGGTATTTCTTTGCTTCATGCAGAATTTTTTGGCATAGTCAGTAAGATGAAAGGGATGTGTGTGTTAGTTTTTCCACCAGCATTGGGTGCCTTGGAATCATAGTGTCACAAACATGAAATTGTCACCAGAATTAACTGAGAATCAGTTTAAATGGTCCTAAACCAAACCTTAGTCTCAGCATTGGTTGCTCAAGAGTTCAGGAACTTGAGGTTCATCCCAGATGATGAGAAATTCCTTAACAGGAGGAGTATATGGAAGTTGTCTCTTATTCATGTCCAGAAATGGAATTTGACTCCCTAGCTTGCTGCAGTTGAAATGAAGAGATTTCTATGTCATACTGGTTTAAACCTACTAAATATAGGATGTTACTGTTCTGTACAGCAGATGTTATATCAATAGGCAAGTTGTATGACAGAATTGCAGTTGGTCATGCTGTAGATACTTAAGAAATCCATAAGAATGGTAAAACCAGAAAGGCAGATGAGCAGAAGGGAGGGAATATATCACCGTGCATATCAGTGGAACTTGGCATTTTATTGGGCTGCAGTGGAAACAATTTGTTTCATCACAGTGTTGTGGGACAGGGAACAGACAGCTGCTGAGTTCGCTCGCAACCAATTCTGTAATAATGAGCTTAGAAAACATTAGTAATTGAAATAAATTAGTCAAAGGGATGCAGGGAATTTTCTATGGCCCAATGTTTTCTAAAGCAAACATTGTATCCTTCAGTTTAACTTGGCACTTCTAAATAGGAAAGTAAACTGAATTTTGAGATAACTGACTTAGTGGTGGAAATAGACTGGATGTGAGTAAACCCGAAGTTGGGTGGAATGACAGCCTTCAATTATTGAACAAGGTGTTCAATATCTTGATAGAGTAAAAATATTAAACACAGCACCAGGCCAGATGTGGTTTAAGGAGGTGGCAGATACAGAGAGGCATACCTATGAAAAGGGTCTCGTGCAACTGATGGCCACATCTGAGAGACTAAGAAGTTAGTAGAAGACCAAAGGGCCTCAGTGATAAGAAAATCACTCAATTCAGAGGACAGTAGTAGGTATTCTGGGGAGCTTTTAGCAGAAGGAGAGAAAATAAGTCTCCATTTCACTGTGTAAATTTTAATCTTTCCACAAAGAGCTCCATTTAGTAACCCATGATAATAAGATATGAAGTCTGTATTCATGCTCTTGGCACATCTTATGTAACTAATATGAGTTACAGTTCCCTTTGGTTACAAGTAAAATTGCAGCCCTCAGGTTTGAATCAGGCCTCTGATTTGAAATGCAAGGCCAAATTAACAGTATCGGGGTCATAAAAAGGAAATTAGTGACTATTTTAAAAATACATTCATCAAAAGAAACATTACCAGTACTATTTAAATATAAGGAGATAAATGAGAACAATATCAATGTACAGAGCAGAGACAGAAAACACAGAAGGCACAAAGTTTAGCCAGCCTAAAACAGAGATGGCATTAATGGAAGGTTAATGGCACCTAACTTCAGATAAAAATACCGAAGAACATGATACAGAAAAGTCATCTAGAATTCAACAAGACCTTATACCATTAGAGGAGTTAAAAAATCAAGTGTGAATGTAAAACTAATCAACCCTTTTCAATAGCAACCTATGTTCCAAAAAAAAAAAAAAAAAAAAAAAAAAAGAAAAGATAATTAAGACCCCAATATCCCCTCATAAGCAAATGTGCTGATAAAACGTAGGCATATAACTAACTGCAGGAATACCTAGGTAGGAGATCTAATAATGCAAAAGTATAATGTTTGGGCTTTTTATGAGATTATCAAGATGGATCAGTCAGTTGTTTATACAGTGTTAACAACATCTTAGCATTTTTGGTAAATCAAAATTTTTTCATTGAAATGTCTATTCAAAATTTTGGTTACGTGTCCAGGCACCCACACCTCCCCTGGGTGATCCAGCCTCTCTATCCTGATGACTTCCTTTTACTGATGCAACTATAAAATAACCCAAAAAATTCAAACCCCAATTAACCCAAAAATTCAAACTCATCCAATAAATTTTATAAAAATATCTATTCTGTAAGACAGTTCCCTTGTTTTTTTGTAATTGTGGTTCTGCATTCACACTTTTAACAATTTGTAAAAGATAATAATTTATAGTGGCATCCCTCAACCAAATGTCAGGTTCAGCTTATTCTAATGTGTTATATTTAACAGCAATCAAGACAGTTCATAGAAGACATGGAAAGGAAAAGCAGTGACTGGTGAAGAAAAGAAGTCAGCAATGAAAACCTTAGACTACTGAAGGGCAAAGGTTACCTCCCACTGGAAACCACTCTTCCTGAGCCGGTATGTGCCTGCGGAAAAATAAAAAAATAAAAAAATAATAAAAAAAAATTATTAATGAGGCCTCCATGAGAGAATTATAATTGCAGGTATTAAGAAATCAGCCAGCAGAGGAGAAAGGCATTAAGTGATTCCAAACAAATGAAGGCTGAGCTGTATTCAGCTCCACCATCTCTTCCCAAGGAAGAAGAGGCAATCTTGGAGCAAACAGAACATTTGTCAGTCAACAGGGCTATAATGGAAAGAAATGACTCAAGACTTTTTTGCAATAACCACAGAAAGTTGAACTGTATTTAGACTTACCAGGCATCTAGGCTTGATCCAGACTGTCGAGGTTACAGGGTGTTTCTCATGAGGGATTGCAGTGCAACCTGAGCCAATTATACATGGGTGACAACAGATGCTGCACATTTTATGAATATTTCATTCTACTATATGTGAAACTTCAGGTAACATCCTGCTTCCCTGGCACTTTTGGACCATGTAACTACCCAGAAACTGTAGCCAGGGCACTTGGAGTATATAACCCTGGTACAGATACTGTAAGTTTTGGGGTGGGAGCTGGGTAAGGTCAGACCCGTAAATTCGGCAAATGTTAATGCATCATGCAGCATGCCAGGAACAGTCCCAGAAGTTACTGGATTTGCACTCACATCACAGTACCACAATTCCTTCTTGCTTCTTTCTTGCCCTATGTGATACTCAGTGAATTCAGGAATGAATGATGGCTCTTCCCCTTCCCTCCTCTCTCCCACCCACTTTGCCTTCCCTTGCTGATGGGGAGATGCATACTCTCCTGAATCATAGCCACCCTATAAGAACACCATTAGGTTCTGTGGACAAAAATAGAACCTCTAAATTGTGTTTGTGTAAGAGGGTGACTGAATCATCACTGATATTGGTAGATATGGGAACTCATAGCCTACAAACCCTAATAGCTTCTACTCAGTCTAGTCTTCTTGGTATTATACATATGCACACAATTTTTCATTAAAAAGATCTGCTCATTTCAAGGTATTTTTAGGATCTGAAATGACCTCCCAATAGATATACTACTTGTCATGAATTCAGGTTAATCTGCAGAAGAACTTTAGGAGCTCATATCTCTGAAGAAGCTTTGTTTCATCAGACTTCCATACTCTTCTCAGACTCTTCATCTCAACCCAAACCTTATGTAACCTATGGCTTTTCTGAGATCCTTAGTTCGCTTTCTGTTTCTCATTGTCTCTGAACCCTCATTTTTAATTCTTTTCCAATTTATCCCTAGCCTTTCTCTCTTACAGAGCCACTGTGAGCACAAACAAGGCTTCCATTAATCTAACATTCTTCTGCTTCTGCTGTACAGCATCAGGCAATCTCAGTGCATCAAAAAGCCAATTGCGTCACCAGTACCCACCTGCCCAAAAGATTTAACCAACAAATTTCTTCCAAAAATCTTTGATTCATTCTCCTATTATAGCCTCACAATATGATAGCTTTGAGTAAGCTTGAGCAGATAATATCAAATAAGGATAGAAGAATTACTACCTGATCTATTAAGTTAGAAGAAAAGCTTTACTGTAAAGCACAAAAGGGTTGCTATTTTTAATCTCTGTTACTGCAAACGTGGTTTGCAGCTAGGAATATTCATTTCAGAAGGATAAATGTCTGAGAGCTCATTTTGGAATTTTTCTCTGTGTGTCCTTCCCACAGCTTTGATTCTCCTCTATAACAGAATCACAAGGTAAACATTCATAATCAGATTACATGGCCCAGTGATTCTGAATATTACCTGATTACTTCACTTCCCAGACTCAGGGTACACAATGACATTTTTCAAAACTAATTGAGAA
Source organism: Cariama cristata (assembly GCF_000690535.1). Lineage (NCBI taxonomy): Eukaryota > Metazoa > Chordata > Aves > Cariamiformes > Cariamidae > Cariama > Cariama cristata. Next base: position 54,373 of record NW_009636184.1, read on the forward strand.
GTACAGATAGAAAAATAGTAATACTTGAGAGGGAGGATACCTTTACTGGAAAAAATCCTGAAAAATAATTTTCTAAAAGGTGTATCAACATTATATTGGTTGCTCCTCAGGCATCAAGGAATAAGGTTGCTCACTATACCTTGATGTTTTAACATAACAACAAAATGTGCAGCTAATGCTCACTAGAGCAAGACTACACTGGAGCAACATTATGGACCAGAACTAATTCTGTTTCTGAACAGATTCATGAGCATTTTCATTGCTCTGCTTATAAAAAATATGCACTGGAGACAATGTTCAGTCATTTAAGATGCTGGGATGAAATCATAGTATCATAGAATTCCTTAGGTTGGAAAGGAGTGCTTTAAGATCATCGAGTCCAACCACAAACCTAGCACAGCCAAGTCCACCACTAAACTGTGTCCCTAAGCACCACATCTACACACCTTTAAAATACCTCCAGGGATGGTGACTCTACCACTTCCCGGGGCAGACTGTTCCAATGCTTGACAAGCCTTTCAGTGAAGAAATTCTTCCTAATATCCAACCTAAATCTCCCCTGGCACAACTTGAGGCCATTTCCTCTTGTCCTATCACTGGTTATGTGGGAGAAGAGACCGACTTCCACCTCGCTACAACCTCCTTTCAGGTAGTTGTAGAGGGCGATCAGGTCTCCCCTCAGACTCAGATTCTCCAGGCTAAACAACCCCAGCTCCC
>NW_009636185.1:0-42806 GCF_000690535.1 Cariama cristata
CAAACTGCTGTTATTCAGTAATTTTATTCTAATGGCACATGGGAGTGAGAAGCCTAAATATGATGAGGTGCTAAAAATTCATATTAAGGGAACCTTCAAGAATTGACAGTCTAAGAAGAAGTATGTGTCTGGAATGGACATTGTAAATCATCTAGTCCAACCACTTTCTACCGAAAGGGTTGGGTACCAGAGACCTATTTGGAAATACATTAAGCTAGAAAAAGGAATTCCCATTATACAGCTGAAGCACAAGGCAGCAAAAGGTGACTTCCCGAATTCCGAACTTCTGAGAGTAAGTTTAATGTCTCAGACACAAAACAATATTTCCTTTTTTTACTATCATCTGCCAGCAACTAAGTTCCAACAAACAAAAATCAACATGGTTTTCCTGTGCTTGGCTAGAACTTCCATAAATTTTTAGAAAGAAAAAGACATTCAGGAATAATCATTCTTTTCATACTGTTTGGAAATGGTAGAAAGAGATGCGTTACCACTTTGGCAACAATTTCTCATTCTAATATTCACGCAAAATTGGATCAGAAACATCTGGAAGTTCTTTTGGTTCAGTCTGATAAGCATGTAATGGTCTCAAGGCCTAGGTCATCCTCTAGTGCTTGCAAAATTGAATTTGACAGAGAGACATCTTGCAGGAACAGATTTTTACATGGAATTAGATAATTCCTACTGTCAGTTAGTATTGCTTTTCTCATAGTACTTCAATGTATTCAGTGCCAGAAAGATATATAATTAAAACAATTAGAGATCTTTAAGTTTGTTAAGCCGTAAGAACTGATTCAATAACATTTACATATTATGTTTAACCTTGTTTGAGTCAGTTTTCAATTATTTAGAAAAAAACTTTCAAAAAGAGTTTTCCTATGATCCTAGTAGCCAAAGTAAACGTAAGCCAAACTTCTGTAGATTCCATGGAGAAACCAACATGATCTGTAAGCACATCAAGTTCTTCTTTTAGTTCCGATTTAGTTGGACAATTGAGGCATGTTCATTTTCACCTTGTGTTAATGTTGGCTGCAGCAAACCTTTTGCAGAACATTCTGATGATAGTGAAAGGAGGACGATAGTCTGGAGAGGAAACAGTGGAGGTTTGTAGCTGAGTTTAATATGACACAATTGTCTGTAGAATTGTCTTCTACCTTCATTGCAATTTTCTTCAGACTTGAAAGCCTAGTTCATGACTAGGTACCCCAGGTCCACCATTTGTGTTCACAGTTTAAGGATATAGATTCTTTTTTAGACAGGCCTGAATTTCAGCCGATTAGAAAGCCCAACTTTTTATAAGAGTAAGTTTTAGCTCTTACCTGCTGCATCTGCCAGAAACAATCAGAAGAAAGCTGTAATAACTACTTGGCCATTCTAAAATGGCAAAATCCTCTATTTAGCAGTGGGAATGAGCTTAAGTCCTGCTGTGGAAGTTCAGCCCAAGACCTTCTAGCCTGGAACATAATATTGCCACCTGAGACTGTTGCAAAAGCCAGCTCCTAAAGACAAGACTTCTGTTTGCCACATAAACAGACCCCGAATATGCCATGTGCTAGCAGGTCATTAAGGGATTATTTGGGAAAGAGGGGATTTGCATGCAGCCAAATGAAGTGAGTATCCTGTTCATTGCCTGCATCTATTAAAATGCAGTTTTGTGCCTCCTTCTATGTCAATTTTCTCAAAGGAGCTAGGACTTTCTGTGTTTAACAACCACTGTTTTATTTTTTAAAATGCAAGCAGGAAATGTAAACAGAATCCAAGGCTTACTGTTAAGCTGCAGCCTTTAGTTTATTGGCTGAGGAATCAATCCTGAAGGATGCTGAACTTTCTGGCACTGATCCAGACCAGCACTTCAGCACATGTCAACTTTAACACAAGAGGCCTAGTCTTATGATTAGAGTTAAGCATGTGTTTATGTGTTTCCCTGGCCTTAAGCCAGAGTGCTCCGCACTTTGCAGGATCATGTCTTCAAAAAGATGTGGCAGTATCTGAACTTCAAAGTGAAGTGTGACCTATTGCTCTTAAATCACTTTCCACACATGCTAAATGGTAATACAGACTAGCCAGATCAGGCCATATCCTCCTCACACCTTCCTTTGTCTCATGTGTTCAAGAGGAAGAAAACTGATTAAAAATACTCCAGTGTTTTCTGCCCACATTCTGTGTCTTGACTCCCACTAGATAGCATTCAGAATAAAAATGTGGTGATCAGGCTAAACCCCACTGTTTTCTCTGTGGTCTTCATGGTGAAATCTCCAGATGTGAGTACAGACCCGGATTGCCATGAAGTGTCAGTGCTCCTACACTGAACATTCAAATTAATGTTGAGTTCAGGCTTGTAGAGCATTTTGGATTTTCAGCTAGATCAGTGGAATAGCACTACCATAAGCTTTACTATTGAATGTAACAGGCACTCTCAGGTTTAGCAGGAAGGGTAAGCTGTAACATCTGAAAACAAAATGACAGGATTTAAGGTCAATTCCAACAATTTCACAGTGGTTTGGTGCAGGAATGTATTCCATTCTGCAACAAACTTTCATTTTAGGATAGTGTTTTTTGAGACCAAGTTATCTGAGTGAACTTTCATTTTAACATATTCAAGACACAGCGATAATATAGTAATAGGTAGTGGTAGCTAGCTGACCTGAATATAGGCTTTGATTTAATCTCTTAAACCTGGTTAAAGTTTTAGCTTTACCCAGAGCCCACTATATTAAGAAACATAGTTGTCATGGTTTTTCTCCAGTTTTACTTTCCCTCTGAAGGTATTCCTAAACCCAAGATTAATATTATATTCATCAGCTAAATTGACTTGGGAAAATAAAAATAGCAAGAACAGTATTTCCAGACATAGGCATCCATTTCTTAATACACATTGCCACCTGGGGAAACCTGAAGATACAATATTTGCACTGAAATCTGACATGCTAACTTTAAAATTTATAGTAGTTTCTAAAGTTCGTTAAACATGTTATTTGCAAGCTATTCTTGATGTATATTATTACTGATTTTCCTAATACTGTGACATTTAAATTTTCACAGAAAAATGACACATTTTTTAACTTAATAGAGGTAGTGAACATACTGGACAGCAGGTAAATTAATGAAGCTAATTTGAAGAAAAATATTATCCATTTCTTTTGCATTTATTTAATAATTTATTTGCAGGTATAACTGTATTTATAGCAGACAAATTCATCTGTGTTAGTCATATGGAAACACTTAAGGACTTCTAAAAGAGAAATCTTTATTTTAGGAAAATATTCCAACACTGTTGAAAGAATTTGAGCAAGTTGCTGTGTAAATTGCTGTGAGATCCTAATGTCAGAAAAGGTTTCTGAAAATTAAAGAGCTGCTGACACCTCATGGCAAACTTTAAAACCATTCTCAGCAAACACAGAACTACTGTTCTATCTATTTGTCTTGTTTTCTTTGCAGTAAAAGGCATTTGTTTGAAAACAGTACCTTTGTTTACTAAGCCTGCATTTTGCAACAGCAGCTGGGTCAAAATAAATTTGATGACAGTGCCAAAGAAACATTTTCAATTCAGGTAAGCAAAAAATAGCAGGATCAAATGAACTCTTAAGAAGGAAATGTTTTCCTTCCAAGGTTTTCCAGGTTGCAAAAGAATGGAAGAGATACAGAAACAAAACTGCTTTCATGTACGAATAAAAAGGTTAGCTATTCCATCAATTGGTCTACACTAGTCATTAATAGAGAGGTGATGCTAGAACAATCCATACTTATATCCCTTTCAGTATTATAATCCTCTCATTTGGGAGTTATTATCTCAGCTGTTTCAAATCACACCAAGCTGACATTCCATGTAAAAAGTTGTCAGCAAGTTACAGTTTTTAATGGCTCAAAGGTGCTGAAAAGTTTTAAAGCTGTGGAACACAAAACAAAAAGGTATTTTTGCAATGCTTCTGATGTTTTCTCTCCTCCTCCACCACACCTTTTTTTTGTGCTGTGAAGTATCTTGTGCTCCTTCAGATGATGTTTCCTGACAGAGACACCTTCCAATCTGCCAAGGGCTAAATGTGTGCTGTAATGTAAGACAAAAATCCAAAACAGGAAAAAAAAATTAAAAGTCCCAAAGCAGGAACTCAAAATGGTGGAAAAGTCATTCTTCTAGTGTAAATAGCAGCCAAGAGTTCAAATGTGCCATTTTTCAAAACAAAGCCTTCAACAATCAGTCTGGGAGGCACCAAATAATTGTGGAATAATTTTGGAAATTAATGACTAACTTTCTTCAATAATGTGTACCTGAGAAGGCAGCAGATAGCCCTGTGGTTGCCTGGGACTTCTACACATGTGAAAGCATTATGGTCAGTTAGATCTGTAATCACTCTAAGAAATGCGTTACCTACACCACCTACCCAATAGCTGTTTTACCCTTACCATGGGTACAGCTGCAGGTATCAGCTGTTTAAGGTAACTGTAGGGCATTTATTCCTTCCCATAAAATTCTGTTAACATCTACTCATGTAGTGCTTTTTCCTAAGATAATAAATTGGTAATAAAATAGCTTGTTACATCGGGAAAGGCTTCTGAAAATCACAGAGCTTATGAGTTCAAACGAATTCCAGACAAATCAGTCTAATTGTGGAATGTATCTAAGGCCAATGTATCTAGAACCTGTAGAACACACTTCGTGTATACTGCATGAAGATCCAGCTTAGAATTTCTTTGGGAGAAATCCAGGAGCTATTAACATACTCCTGGACCATGCAATGTGGTGATGGCTTAGCAGCTGTGTAGTCCCTTGTTTTGGCCTGATCTTTGGTCATATAACTTCCTTGTAATAATATAATTATTACTATTGTCGTTATTATTTCTATGCTGTAGTGCCTGGGTACATTGATCATGAGCAAGCATCACATTGTGGTAGACATTGTATCCACAAACAAAAGACAATTTCTTCTTCTGAGAGTGCTTCAAGAGTGGAGAGTTTTGACATACAGGTCATTGGTCGATGAAGACCAACATAAACTTAATCAGCAATGATGCCAACTTGTCCTGTCCAGATCTTTTTACTACAGTATCAAGGCAGTAACCAACATAGGCCACCTCTGAATACAGGCTTCCAAAAGACAGTAATACCTGGTAGTATAACATTGATGTCTTTTATTAAGAGTATAAGGTCTCCTTTTAAGTGAAATGGGTTTAGATTCTTTTAATAGATTTCGAGACTTTGACTATCTCTATATTCTTGCAAAGCAAATGCCAGCTCCAAAGGTATGGCTGCATCTCTCCTGTGGTCTATATTTTACAGTCCACTACTGCTGTCACTATTCATTTCTGTCTTGCGAATTCCTATCGGGACCCTTCTTCAGGAGAGAACTTAAACTCACATTATGCTCAGCTCAATTTAGGAGCATGCTGAGCTTTCTTGCCTGAGTGGTACACTTTCTCTGGATCAGGACCTAACCTTGGCTTAAATTCACTCTTCTGTGCACCTATCAGGGCAGCACGCAGGAGAAGGCGGAACAGATTCAACCCACTCTCCTCTGAAGCCAAATGTTTGTTGAGTGCAGACCTACCCTGGCTACTTTTTCCAGCCTTTAAATATATCAGAAGTGAATAAGAACAAATCCCATGGCCCCTCTCCCAGCTCATCCACAAAGGGCTCTCACCTCTGCCTATTTGCAGCAGCAGACAGCAGCACTCTGTTCTTCTGCTTTGCCCACCAAATTGGAGACTTAAGTAATATGAAGGGTCCTGTGCATCGGTACCTCGGTATAAATTTCAAATACACTGAGAAACAAACACTGGCAGCAAAATTAATCTTGAGTAAATTAAAACATTCCTCTTCAAGTTTCATTTACATTCTGGCAGAATATACCTTCTTAATTAAGAATGAGATAACAGCTACACAAAGAGATGCATAAAAATATTGAAAATATTTAGTTTTAAAGACTTCATGAAATAATTTTAGGCAATGCCTCAAAACAGCTCTTTCAGTTACCAGCTTTATTGAGTAGTGAACACTTTTGCTTAACCTTAAAAAAACATTCCCGCTGATCAGCATTTCAACTACTCTCCATCTAGTCTGGATATATGTGTTCATTAGATTATCCTGCTAACTTGAGTAGACATGAAAAAGTAATGTTGGCATTTCTGGTTTGCGGTCACTTTTTTTTTTTTTTTTTTACAACATTTAAGATATAGATTTAGTGAAAAGTATCTGTATCTGTAAGAACAAATGAGTAGTCATGAATCTAAACAGCAGCTTTCATATGTCATCCGTGGATGTCTATTTGCAATGATAATACATATATGGAAGTGAGTGCAAACATGCCTTTGTACACAGAACTTACTTTAGGAATATAGCCATGAAGATGAGATAACTGACACTAAGAAAAGCTGTGTTTCAGTGATTTCCTCTCTGGACTTCATTATGAAGTATATTGTTCCATAGATCTTTATTCAGCATACATTTGCAAGAAGGTTTAGCAACTTCTTGCTTGCATTCTGCAGAGACTGAGTAAGCTGTTTTTTTTAAAAAAAGAATCCTAGAGCAATCATAAAAGCCTTGGAAAGAGTTCCTAGATCAATTACCTGGTATGAAATTCCTTCAACATGAAAGTACTTCAGATCAACATGCTCTTGTGGGCAAAATTCTTTGGTACCAGGAAGAAAGACATGAATAGTAACCTGAAGTGATTATCACCATTTTGTCAATGATTCTAGTAATAATTTTGAAATCACATGATTTTGAAGGTTTACACCTAGCCTGGCAACTGCTTGGCTTCATCAGAAGTAGCAACCAGAAGAACAGCTACAGGATTTTACAGCTACAGGATCTACCTAGTTACAATGATAAAAAGTTGTGGAGTGAGGAATAGTAGTCCCTTGTTGCTTTGAATAAGGAGGGAAATACTAAGGTTACTCTCCTGGAATCATAGGGCTATCACCTGTGCAGTCCTCTCTGTGATCAGAATACACTTACGTTGTGCTAAGAGGCATCCATACTATGGCAGTTCCAAGAGGATCTAGGCCTTGATTCAAAACTCCATAGCACCGATATTTCTAATTTTTCTACCTGTTATTCCAACATTGAAAAACAGGCCTTGAGGCCTCTGCTTTCATGATCAAACCTGGTTCAATATGTTGAAGATGTCTATCCTTTTGCAGTAATTTAAGTAGAGTAATACACAAGGCAGACTTTCACAAGTCACCAAGAGACCAGTTCGTACAGGGAGAGTACTTGCCAAAGTAGCAGAATTTGGTAGAGACTTAAAGAGTCAGCACAATTTTATAAGTTTACAGTACTTTCATTTTGCTACCTGGAAGGTTGTTACTGAAAAACATTTATTCCCTCAGTCCTTATTGTGTGTTTTACTATGCGAATGTTCATTTGCTCCAGAGCAGTTCAACTCTGCATGCCTTTAGCTGACAAATTCAAAGTGACTTGTTCCTTTCCTATTGGTTAACTTTAGGAACTGTTTCTGCTGAATGAAATCAGATGCAAAAGTAGCTGCCTTTTGGTTGTATGTTTAAACTTTGGGGGATCCAACCTTTTAGAGGACTACTGTGTAAGTCTTTGAACTTTAAGGTTTACAAAGTTTGGGGATTTTTTCGCTTCTCCACATTAAATATATCTCCACTTAAACTTGCAATATAGTTCTCATTGACTTTCCAAAATTTTCTTCCCACATTCACAAATGCTTTCTCAGCCCATGCAAGAGTTGGCTTTTGTTGTCAGATTTCACAGAAAATTAAAACTTAGACTCTAGATAATTGCCTTTTGTCTTTGATTAATATAAAATATGTAGGTCTATTGGTATGTTTATATAAATTGTATGTGTAGCTATAATTTAAATGATTAAACTCCTACCGAATTTCCTCCAGGTTTGAATGTGAGAAACTACACCATGTGGGAAAAACTCCTTTGCGTAGATTGCAATCTCAGATGACTTGATTAGCAGCAAAGTCCTAGTGCTTTTTACATTCACATATGCTGTGGTATGTCCTCAAGGGTGTTTTTCACCTGCACTGTATATCCCTACTCCAGTAGCTTTCTAACCTGCATCATAAGCTATGAAATCTCACTGTCTGATTATTTCTTAATTTTCCTTTTTGAAAACTACACTATTGGCCAGTATTAAACTTTGTAGGAGTTCACTCTCTTTGGAAGAAAGGTGAAGTAACCACAGCTTTTCAGTGCAAGGATAATAATTTTCCACTGTTTGTCTACCATGAAAGGCATTTACAAAAGAGTTGAAGCTATGTTTGAAATATGTTATGTGAATGTGCTTGCCATCTCCTGTTGCTTTCATCATATTGATGCAATTGCCAGACATTATTAATCCTGGCACTAGGAAGTTAGAGGTAAACCAATGCTTAAACTGTTCCAGTAACTGCTACAAGTTATTGTCTGAAGCATACTTTACCTTGCAATCTACATATTAGAGCACTACTTGTCTCCTGTGTGTGGTGGTGGATAACATACTGTGGATAAAAATAAAGTGAAGCAACAGATGTATTATTAGCAGGAAATTTGTGTATACATTGGAGACCATCAAATCCTTCTTTCCAGACCATTCAATTTTCTTTACATGAATTGTAATTACAAAATATTTAAAATAGTGCAAAATTCCTTCACAATGTTATGAAAGTTTTGCAAAAATACATTTTAATATTGTCCATATCTCTTAACTATTTTTTTCCTAAGCACCACATAAGAATATTTGCCATTAATATTTTAGGTAACAGAAAATACCGGTAGAAGCTGAGTTTTTGATGCTATTGTAAAATATCCAACTTGATTGTAAGGATTACATCATACTCAACTTGATTGTAAGGGTTTCATTATGCACAAAATAGATATAATCAGTGACCACACTGTCCAACCAAAACTGCCTAGTTTCATACTCTGGAACTCCCATAGACAAATAATTTCTGACAGAGATTCAGAACAAAAAAATATTCCCAAGAATTCTTCTGTAAACTGTCCACAGATCACACACATTCTAAAAATACTGGAAATGAAAAATACTAAGTACTCAGTTAAATAGACAGCAGTCAGACAGCACGGGGTTTAGCTGATAATCATTCCTGGGAGTATGGAACTTCTAACAGCCATCATTCTACAACGTGTTTCAATTTTAAGTCTCTAGAGACCCTATTACAAAGTCAAAATTAATAAAAAGAAAATAAAGGAACCCATAATGTTGTTTAAAAAAACATGTGAAATTTAACACAAAAGCTGTTAAAATAACATTACTGTCCGACATAAACCTAAAAATACAAGGGAATTCCGAATTAGGGCAGATGCAATAACCTTAACGCAACCCCGTTGTGCCTACCAATTGCATACATATGGTATGTAAACTAACCCGCTGTTCTGAGACCCTCTGCTAAAGGACCATATGTGCTGCAATTGGTAGGAGCAGAAGAGCTCTGTGAAGGGTGCTTTGTGACTGCTTACACTAAGTTTCTTCTTGGTCTTCTTGGGTCATATTCACACCTTCATTACACCATAACCTGTTTGCTTCCACATTTCTGTTTTCTCCCTGACTTTCCATTTATTTCACTAATTTTAGTTTCATTCGATGTGAACATTAAGATAAAAATCTTGACAGTAAGATTTTCCAGCTGAACAGTATTTGCCAAAATAAGCACATTAGTGAAAATTTCTATCTCTTGATTGCAAGAATTTTCACCTAAATAACTTTCTTATGTCCTCTAAAATAAATGGCATATATTTTGTTGTTTTGGTCCTGTCACCTCAGTGACAATTTTACCCAAACTCAGAGATGTTTGATTTGCTTCTCCAAAATTTTGTATAAATCTGAAAAAGAAATCTATTTGTTCTACCAAATAACAACACAGTCTCCAGTACGCAACAGATTTGAGTTGCAATATTTCACCACATTGTACTTTTTTACTTTTCACCACTTTGACTATGCTCTAGGTAACTCAGTGCAGATTAACATCACCCATTTTCCTGTAAGCAGCAACACAAACCAGGATGTGTCTTTTACTCTATTAAATATTAATGCTTATCATTTAATATTAAAGACACTGTATTCCTTTTCCCACCCTGATCTATACCATTTTTGAATGTCTTTTGAAAATAATTTAATAGGTCTAATCTAATACCCTGGAAAGAAAATGTTAATCCTCCTAGGACACTACAGATGCCTAAAAGCTCTAACCAGCATAGTAAATATGTGCAGGTAAAGCATAGCACAAACCACAGAAAACAAATTACTAGTCAATAAATAATATACATGGTGTGTGCTCATGAGCACAAAATACAACACAAATGAACTGTGGGATGGCAGACAGTAGAATCTCAAGTGTCCAAGGTATTTAGACATTTTTGTGCTTTTCTGGTTACATTATCATGTATAAAAACCATTAAAAGAAACAAAATGAACCATAAATATTGCTCTGGAAATCTGTTTATCTATCTGGTTTCCCAAATCCTTCACTGAGTTTTGAGTGGTTATTTCAGCACTCACTGCAGGGTGGGATTGTACAAAGGTGGTTTGGTTTTCCTGTAGTCTTAGGACTTCCCTAGTGCCAGATCAGTTAGGGTGCAAATTGAAGCAGCCTCAGGCACTTTGCTCTAGGCTGGTCTGATTTAAGACAGTTACCAATGGCCTCTAGGGACCAATTCATGAGTAAGGTGCCAACTAGAAATATGAGTTGTATGGCCTCTCATCATGGACTGCTGCAGAAATCTTGCAGTGTCTCCACATGAGGGAAGGTTTCCTTTTGTTTGGCGGGATCCTCATGTGACTGGAGTTGCCACTGTTAAGCAGTCCTGCAAGTGTACACTCCAAGGGAGTACTGGAGCTTATCCAGCTGTGTACGACCTGAGAGTGCAACCAGGATGTTTCAGTAATCAAAACTAAGAAATGCAACTGTATAAAACCGTAGGATTTTTCAGGAAAGGGGAAGAAGGTGGAATAAGTTCCATCTCTTTCAGTTCGTGTTTCATAGTTCTTCTTATTTTGGGGAAATTTTTAAGGGCCGTAGAACTTGCCTTATCTCAAGCTGCTATATTTATACAACTACATGGATGTTGCACAGTGTTCCAAAAAAGTCAGAGACAAACAGGACTTATGCTGACCTTGTGCGATGAGAAATTGCAAGCAAATAAGTTTTTTCTGATGTTACATCATTTTAGACTCCTGCAGGCTCTCTTTTCACTCCAGTGATTCCTCTCATTTGCTGACACTGTTCCATATGAGCTAGAAAGGGAAAAAGGATATCTCAGATTTCTAGGACAAAACTTACTAAAAACTGTTTAGATGAAGTCAAGGTCAGAACCATGTCTAGAAATAAATGGAGCATCTAAACAATGTAACAATTACTAATTTTGTGTCTTTGGGATTGCCTTTTCTTCTTAATAGTAGATCATCTTGCATTTAGCATCAACATTTATAGTTCTTGTCTCACCATTATGGGGTTGAATTGAACTTGAGGTAGGAATCATTGCACAGAGATGGGCATCTAAGGAGCTTAGGTTCAGTTTTCTTATTAGATGGAAAAGCATGAAGGATTCCTGGCCACGTGCAAGCTGCTAGAATCCCATTGACATAATGTTGAATTGAGGTAGACCCTAAGAGAAGGAATGGTTTCAAAGGACACAATATCCTTCATGAAATGTCTGGTTCTTATCCAGGTTACCCCTGAAGTAACCTTGAAATTAATTTACATTCTTTTAAGAAAGCATTTCTACTTATCTGACTCCTTGTGAAGGCCCAAAGTAGACTATATTATCAAAGAATTCCTTTTAGGTTTTGGAAGCTACCTCACACAGGATAAAATTTGAGGGATTTTAGTATTCTATGTGCCATTATATGTATGAAACAGGTAACTCTTTACATCTGAGAGCATTAACCTTAGGGTCTTTGAAATCTAAAGTATGAAGATATGATAATCATGGATTCATTTCTTTATTTCTTAAGAAATGCCCGTATCTGTTGACGAAGTATTGTAGACAGTAACCTGACAGGCATTGTGCTAGACGAGATGCGCTTTTTAGTCAACTTCCTCCTTATTTTCAAACGTTTCTCCTTTCACTCTTGTGGCCTATGGCTGTACAAGTGGATAAGTGGCTTTTTCAGATCTGATGCCAACATCAGTCTACAAATTGGCAGATGGTGCCATGAGGCGAGGCAGTTAGTTGGCAAGCCCCCCACCCCCTGCCCTGCAACCAATTTAGCTTATGTTGGCATGGATCCTGCCATCCTGAGCCAGTGCCCAAACTAGGCCTTCTAGCGTGTGACTCAATATGCTACTGCTTAGCCTTAGGACAGCTAATCATGTATTCTTTCAAAATTGATGTGAATTAATTAGGCACTGTGGGCAGGGTCTGAAGGGGAGAGAGTGCATGGTCTTACTCAGTAAAGCAAAGCAGAAATCCATTCCCTGGTAAAACAATATGCCCTCCCCTTCTGCCAGTGGCTAAGTGCTGCCCTTTATTTACTCCTACACCACCTTTCTGTTGAGCAGGATCAGGTTTGATCTGCTGGGTTCTCATTGAGTTGCAACGTATTTGTTTTGATAATTGGCACCAACTTTCAGGAATTTTTTTTTTCCTGGCAGTTATAGATCTTCTTGGCAATTGCGTACCCCAAGAAAAGGAGGAAGTGGAAAGCTCAGTGCTGTATAAGTGTAATTATCTTTAACCGGAGAAACAGAAGCTGGAGTCAAGACAAGCTTGCTGGCTGAGTTATGGGGAAATTTTGTCAGGAAGTGTTGCTGTGTCAATGGGAAAGTACTGTAGCTATGGATACTGGGGATTACTGAAATATAATTCAACCACATAAAGGCCTAAGCAAAATGAAACAAATCACTTCCCTTCCAAAACTTTAGATATTAAACTCACAGCATTAGGCCAAAACCGGAAACCCTTTCAACTGATAGAATGACAGGCTCATAAATTTCTCCTCAAAACCTTGCAGTGGGAAGGACTCTCTCCTGGAGCCGGGTTTCTCATCAGGGATTCTGTGTGTACAATGGTGTGTTTGCTCAGGCATTTGAAGCTGTGTTTCAGACACTAAAGAAGGTTTGGTTCTCTTCTGGTGTCTCGGAGTTTCATTCCAACTTGCCGGCAGACGCCATGTATGCAATAAAAATTCAAGTAGTGGCAAAACAGAAATATTATTGGAAGGCATTAAATACAGAGGAGGGAGAAAAATAGCCTTCCGTTTCAACTTTTTTTGTTAAAGTAAACGAGTGCCTCATCGGGAATACCCCACTACGTGAACCACAAAAATTTCGAAAGTTTCAGCTGAAATTTTCTGCTTAGAGTTTCTGCTTTGAAGGTTTCAAGGCTTCACCATTGTGTCTACTTCGCTGCCAGTTAGGTTAGAAAAGTGAGCAGCTTGTGCAAGCAGTGCCTTTAAAAATCAGCCAAAGTTTTTGTATAGGGCTCATGACCCTACAGTTCTTGTTGTAGCCCTTGCATAAAGCTGTTTCAGGATGGTGCACAAGTAATTCAACAACCTGTCATGTGACTCTACTACTCTATTCACTATGCCATCATTTTATAGGGACATATAAAATTGCAGATGGAGAAGAAAAGATTTACATATGTTTTCATGCAGGAAGTGTGCAGGTAAACAAAGCAAATTTGTTATTTCTTCTGGTGAGGCTCAAGGAAGGCTTTTTCACAACTTTAGCTGATTTCCAGATGGAAAGATAAAGATTTTTTATAAATAACCATTTGAAGTATTTTATTAGTTGTGGGGGGTTTTTTATTGTTTTTTGTTTGTTTGTTTGTCTTTGGTTTTGGTTTTGGTTTTGTTTTTTTTTTTCCTGGATCCAGAGCATACAAAAATGATTTATAGAGGTTGAACAGAAAACAAGAAATACAGGAAGGCAATGCTGAACAGTTGGAAGTATTAGCATAATTTTCTTTTCTCTTCTTTTTTTTTTCCACTAGGGAACAGCCTGATCAGTAATGTGAATGAGTTATTTACCTATCTACACTCTCCCTTCTCCAACTCATTCACTCAAAGAGCACATCAAAAAATGCTATTCTCTAGAGCAGCGAGAAAGTGGGATTAAAACCCCATGGGAATTATTTCTTTCTAATATCTTGTTAAAGAAAAAAAAAAAAAGTCATAGGAGAATTCCAAAGGTAAAAGTCTTAAGCATGACGAAGAACAACAGGGAAATTAAAAGCATCTCCACCAGAAAGCTGAGTCGAAGTGTGGATGTTGTACAGGTACCGCACACATAAATAAGTGAAATAGCACAAGTGAATTCAGTATAAATCTAAGGGGGGGGCGAACAAAAAGCAGCAAAATGGAATCATGTAAAGGCAGTAGAAAACTCGTCCTCAGACCTGACACTGAAGTTAAGGTTAAGTCATACTTTGAGAGCCCAGCCTAAAGCAAGAGCATACTAGCAACAACGTCAGAACACAAGAATCATAATTTTACAATAAAGTACCTAGATGCACAGATCCAAACAGATGGAAACAGATTAAAAGTAACCTTCTATAAGGAATAAAAATGACCGCAATATGGAAATGTTTTTAAAGTACTTTATAAACTTACAGCCAATAATTTTTGAGAGGTGAGAAAACTTTTGCTTTTGAGAACATTTCCAATCAAGGTACTTACTTAAAAAAAATTTAGAAGAGTTTGATCAATTTTATTCAGTCATCATTGAAAAATTATCCTGCAGTGTAACCTTGGCCACCCAAAATTTAATAGCCAGTGTTTGTAGTAGTGGGAGTGACAAAGCTGAACATAGATTATGCATTTGAAACCGTAATTTTTGCTATAGACAAAGTACCATTATCTGCAAAAGAGGCATAACAGAATGTATTACTTTATCATTAATGCCAAAAAAAGAACTAATTTGTAGGTCTAGAACCAGAGTCTATGTCCTTGGTTTGGTCTGTTATCTCACATTGTCCGTTCAGGTATATACTTAGACTCAGAAGTACGCCTAGTATTTTGCAAGCACTGGAAGTTTAATACTAATAAAATTTCCACAGAATAAAAAAAGTGAAGGCCAGTGAAATCAGTAAATCAGTATTACTGTGGTATGCCAAAATCTTAATGTAGATTAATAAAAAAAATGTTGGGGGCCAAATAAACTCTAAAGTGAACCTTATAGGCAAGTTTATACTTAGTTTTAACATACTCAATATGTAGAATCGTCTGTCCAGCTCACACATTGCTAACCTGGATTTCTAAATGAGAAGTGAGTTTGTAGATTGATTTAGCAAAAGGATTTTGACATCTTAGTAGGAAGCAGAGGAATAAAAAACTACGCACTCATAAATCTATAAGCCCATAAAATGTAAATATTTAATGCCCGAAAGTCCAGTATTGTGTAATACATAGGCTTTATTGTCCAATACCACTTTTCAGCAGAATTACAAATGAAATTTGGAAATTGGGAGACAAATAACAAACCTTCATCATGTATGTGTGACTGTTTCTAAGAATGCATAACAAAGCCAGAATTATTTTACCAGTAAAATTGTAAGTCCAGGGTTCTGGCTCTATCAGAGGAGACTGAATGTTATACGTGGAGAAACCCGTATTTCACGAGGCAGTGTGGAGTTAGCTGATAGGACACCTTCCCTTTAGTATTACCAAGCGCAATGCATGTCTTATGTGTAGGCCATTGCAAAAGCTGGGATGGTGTTTGCTCCTGCAAATAGATGATTATGAAACTGCATGGTGTCTTACATAAATTCTAATTCTTTATGACATTTTCTTCTTAAATCATGATTATTTAGAATTAGACTCTTGATCCTTTAAGAAACTGCAAAAATGCTTTGGTCATTTCAAAATACTCTTTTATATTAAAAAAATACAATAAACCAAAGTCAATAAATGAAAACGAATAAGGGTTTGGTCAATAAATAAAAAAAAAAAGATTATTCTTCTTTAAGCAGTTGTGATTTATGCTTTATCTTGTGAACAAGTCATTTTTTGGTTAGCCCTGTGAGTCTGAGTCTTTCTTTCTAGTTAAATATGTTGGATGAATAGCTTCTGAAATTAAAGTCTCCATTTGCACACGCTGATGACCAAAGTAATGCAGATGACTGTACACTGCACGAATGTTTTTGGTTGGCTTGGTTTTTTCTTTCTTTACATCACTTCTAGGAAAGGCAAGTGGGGCAAATTCTGTAAGTGGTCAAATGGCTGATCTCTTCAAACTAAGGAACATCTAATCTTGGCAGTTGTGTTGTGCTGTTCTTTTATGCTGTGAAGTGCTTTCCGACAGAAGACAGTTTAACTAACTGTGTTTCAATTATTTCATTAAAGGAATGAAAAATATCAAAGCCTAACAACTTTGTAAATATAATTCATAATCCAAAAGCTATTTTAATGTCCTGGCTCCAAACTGACAGGCTGATAACAATTTATTTTGCATATATTACTACCTTTGAAATTAATTGGATCATAGATAAATGTAATGAAGAAGTGCTATTTTAATTAAAAAACAAAAACAAAAACAAAAACAAAACCAGACAATGGCTTCAAAATATATAAATACCTTAAATATCTTTTGACTATCTATTTTACTTCTTGGTCCCAGACAAACAATGGAACTATTAGCAAGAACACATTACTATGCTTGGCAATATTTCATATGGTGTTTGACAATCCATAGGGGCTACTTCTCCTTCTCCATAAATAAGATATATAATTTAAACGGTTTCTTTTATCTTACACATCATAGCAAATCCACAAGAACATCACTTAACCTCCTCTATCCATCTTTCACCTGCCATGTTCTCACAGACATGAATAAACTGAAATTATAATACTTTAGATTTTGTATTATGAATATATATTTTCACATTGCACATGTTAAATGTTGTCCCATCCACAGCAGATTTGAGACTGTCAAATATATTAAAAATGTTGATTTGAGGAACATATATGACTTCCAAACATCTTGGGGATATGTAAAACATTATGAAATCAAGTGACTGTGAGCTATGACCCACATATTTCAGCTGTAAATTTCCAAAGTCAAATATGTATTGGAAATGTTATGCTAATACTTTCTTGTTCTTTCTCATGTAATGCTCTCAGCAGATCAACATGACAGGTATCACATGCCATGTTTTGTGAGCCACAGCACTGCTGATTGCAGTAAAATGGTATAGGGGCAATTGATCACCTAATTCTAACTGATGACTATGAAAAAAATAACTCACCACCATCCTTAATTCTTTTTAAGCTTTCATATCAGTTAATCATAGAACTCACTTAAGCCCTTCCCTCTTAGGAATTTGGAAAACGTAAGGGCTCCTTAGTGGATGTAATTAGGCATAGAATTTACAAGACAAACTACGTCCATGTCAAGTTATATTATTTGAGAACCTGGTCCTCATACCATTTTAAAAAATGCAGAATGGCTAGATAGATAACTCACCACCATTTGCTTAGCTGATATTCTTTCTGACACTGTTTTAAATTTTTGAGACTTTTTGAAAGAATCAAGCCTCTTTCTTAGCCTAAGAAAGAAAGTGATGAACGCTTTAAAAATATAAGCTTGTACAAAGCCAAGAAAAGCAGAAAAAAACTTGAATAGTTGTATTCTGCTTTCAAGACTAATGTAAAGCAAGATGTACATGAAATCTTCCGAGAAAGACTTTTCACTTAGATTTCTGTTCTGCATAACCTTCAGACACATACCTGAGGTTACGGATGGTTGCTCAGACAAGCCTCAACATCTAAATCTTGTGATTTTAATTACTTGTTAAAGTACTTATTTTATGATTTATTGCTATTCACTTTGCAGCATTTCATATGCAATTTCTATTGTGATAGTGTTCAGAAAGACCAGCCAAGCTGCTATGTGAATGCAGAAGGAAGTTGGTCTCAAGCAATAAACAGCCATACAAAATAATTTCTGTTCCCATTGCAGTTGTTCAGTATAATTCAGATGCTTATTCTAAGACACTGAGAATTGTGACAATCATGTTTTGCAGGTGATCAAAATGGACACAGCTGCTTTTAAGAGACATGAATGTTTTCAAATTACCTGTGTTTCCCAGTATGTTTTATGGCTTTTTCTGCTGTCCCACATATATGCTATCCACTTAAATTGTAAACTATTTGGTGCTGTTACAAAACAGCATTACAGGTTTTCCCAGCATGTGGATATTTAGACTGTCCCTTAGCACTACTGCAACAAACAGTTAGACATAAAATTTGGCATAATGGGGTTATAACAAGGCTAGGTTTGTCAGGATACAGTAAGTTCAACAGGTCTTATACATCAGTGTGTCATAGGGACATCAAAAAGCCAGCAAATTCTCTCCACTGTCCCATAGTAGATTCAGCTAAACCTGTGTTAGTCCTGAGGGATGTGTGCCTAGTGCGCTCTTGGAAACTTCTAGTCACAGGAATGCTACTGTCTTTCAAGGTCACATGTTCTGCTTTAAGAATATTGTTCCTAATACCTAATCTGACTCTCCTTTGCTGCAATTTAAGTGAATTCCTTTTCTCCAATACACAACAGAGGGTAAATTCTTCCTTTTGTTTTTCTTTTTGGTCTGGTAGGCCATTCTTTCCAGATCTTTGATCATTCTCCTTGCTTTCCTGTAGACTGTCCCATGGATTAATCATTTTCTTGACTGCAGTACCAAAACCAGATGTCCTATTCCAACTGAGTTCTACTAGCACCGATTACAAGAAAAGGGTTATTTCACGTGTTCTGCGTATGCTTTCTATAGCATTCTCCTATTTTGTAGTGCCATACTGTTCATAACACCAGTTTATCACTAACTACAAACACTACATTTATTTCCGCAAAATGTTCTTACAACATAGCCGTTTATTCTCTATTCTGTATTTGTGAGTTAGTATTCCAGCATAACTCCTCATGCTTCTGAAGATATACACTTTATTATTTTAAAAAACACCATCTCTTTGTCAAAGGCATTTTGGATTCTAATACTATTTTGCTGTTTACTTCTGGTTGCTTAAGAAGCACAGTTTGTTTCCATCAGCCAATTTATTAGCATAAGTATCAGTGGTATTTCAGAGCTAAGGTTTTGCCTCCACTTTTCTTGAAAGACGTATAAGCTAACCTGTATACTTTCTTTTGTAATATTGCTTACAACATAGAATACATGGCACCAATTGGGTTAGCCAGGGGTTTTTTTGTTTTGACAAAGATATAATAGGATTGTTTAGTTTGGAAAGGACCTTTAAGATCATCGAGTCCAACCATAAGCCTAGCATGGCCAAGACCACCACTAAACCATGTCTCTAAGCACCATATCTACATGTCTTTTAAATGCCTCCAGGGATGGTGACTCCATGACTTCCCTGGGCAGCCTGTTCCAATGCCTGACAACACTTTCAGGAAAAATTCTTCCTAATATCCAATCTAAACCTCCCCCGGTGCAACTTGAGGCCACTTCCTCTTGTTCTATCGCTTGTTACTTGGGAGAAGAGACTGACCCCCACCTCGCTACAACCTCCTTTCACATAGTTGTAGAGAGCGATCAGGTCTCCCCTCAGCCTCCTTTTCTCCAGGATAAACACCCCCAGCTCCCTCAGCCGCTCCTCATCAGACTTGTGCGCCAGACCCTTCACCAGCTTCGTTGCCCTTCTCTGGACTCGCTCCAACACCTCAATGTCCGTCTTGTAGTGAGGGGTCCAAAACAGAACACAGGATTCGAGGTGCGGCCTCACCAGTGCCGAGTACAAGGGGACAATCACTTCCCTAGACCTGCTGGCCACACTGTTTCTGATACAGGCCAGGATGCTCTTGGCCTTCTTGGCCACCTGGGCACACTGCTGGCTCATGTTCAGCTGGCTGTCGACCAACACTCCCAGGTCCTTTTCCACCAGGCAGCTTTCCAACCACTCTTCCCCAAGCCTGTAGCATTGCATGGGGTTGTTTTGACCCAAGTGCAGGACCTGACACTTGGCCTTGTTGAACCTCATACAATTGGCCTTGGCCCATCAATCTGACCTGTCCAGATCCCTCTGTAGAGCCTTCCTACCCTCAAGCAGATGAGTGGGATGTAACTGGGATAAAGTAGAATTAGGCAAGTTCATGAAAGTCCATAAAACCAGTTCTAGTCTCTGACTCCAGAGATTCTTAGGGCACAGATTGTTGTAATCTATAAATACATACTGCAGCATATGTGGTCTGCTGTTATATCGCCGTATTACTATGTCTGCTCAGTTCCTGTACCTGGTAACAGCCAGTGACAGTTATAGAAAGAGGGCTACATAAATTTTTATTGTGACCCAGTCTTACATTTTCAAGGAGGATTCCCTATCCAAACCCAAGGCATTTATGCTATTATAAAATAAAACGTTCTCTCCCTTAAAATTTTCTCGTTGCTTCTCTCATTCCTGCCAAAAAAAGTACAAAACTAAATATAAAGTGGACATTTTTAATCTTGATTTGACTATGTTCCCTATATCAGAGTTTTATTTATCCCCAGTAATATCCCAGGGCTAGATGTCAGTGTTATTCTGCAGAGTTCTGAGAAAGAAATGGTGATGTTTAATTCACTTGGTGGAACACAAGAGCTTAGCAAAGACAAAAATTGACAGAAATCCCGAATAAGCTAGTATTTCAAGTTGCGAATCTAAGTAGAGAAACTTAGGTTCAAATTAAGTTTCTCTTAGTACTAATCATATGATGGTTACAAACTAGCCAGTGGCATCAAGCAACTGTGACTTCCTCAGATGCATGCGATTAAGTTTATACCACATATAAACAAAAAATCTGTTTCAAGAACTCAAAGATTTACATATCAATCTTTAATGAATATAATTTTGCATGATCTATAGTACTTCTAAAAATACTTAAAAGATCCTACAAAAACTTTTAATGCCAAAGTAACAGAAAACACAAGTGAATTCCACAATTCTTGCTGTGGTCTAAGGATCAAAACCAAACACCACTGGGAAGCTGCTGTGATTATTGCATACCTACTTTTGTGAAACTTAACAGGAGCAACATTAGCAAAATTTAAATTCTGCAGTGGAAATATAAGATCTTGAAAGTGTTACGTATTGTGGAAACTTCCGATGAGTGACTTCCAGCAAAATCAAACGCCTCCTTTCAAGCCCAATGTCATTCGTAGACTGATGTGCAAGAGGCTCTGGTCCTGCAGAGCACCACTCTTGCTGGAGCAATCCTGCTCTGAGCCTGCAGAACAAACCACCTTGTCAGCAAACAACCAAATCATAGAAGTAGATTTACCTGCAAGCTGAGTGTGCTCTGAGTCACCTGCTGGGGAAGGAGACATGCTGCTGCCCAACCTTTCTTCTCTTTTTTTGGAGAATGTTTCTCCTTGCAATGTGGTTATATTGTAACATATTCAGCCCTGACTTGCCACTTTCCTCTTTCCACAGGATTTGATGCCAATTCCTAGTTTTCATGGCCTTTGATACATTCACTTCAGGTGACATCCCTTGTGGCCAAAAGGACTCCTTCCCGAGTCTTGACTCCCTGCTCCCACATCAGCGTGATTTACAGAACAAGCAGGATGCACTCGTTGTATTGTCTTGCTGCCTGCAGTGGAGTTTTTGAACAATATGCTCGAGTACTTCTTGTTCACTGTCCCCACAACCAATCAACCAACCCCCAATCTCAGGATATTCTGAAGCCTTAGGAAAGTTAGAAGCCAAGATAGAGCTGGCACTGCAGTCACAAGGCTTTTGGCCACATTTACTTCAAAACTGATTCAAATAGTAGAGCAACACACAATTTCTATTTTTTTATTCTGACACAGAAGAAAACTGTGATAGTTTGTCTTTAATTTACCAGGAATTCCCATTTGATGCAGGAGTGTGTTCATGTTAAAAAACAAGCTTGAAAATTTATGGTGTTTGCCTCTAAATTCAGAGGGTGGCCTAGATGTCGTTTCAGACTGACTTTTCTGCCCCAGATGAATAAGAGTTTTATATATATATGACACACATATGTAAAGACTTCATAAAATATCCAACTGAAACAAAAGCACAAATAAATCATTCAATAAAGTTTAAAGGTTATACCTATACAATCAACAGGAACCAAAATGTATTCACTGAGGAACAATAAACCATAATAGGAAAAGTTTGGGAAAATATGTAATGGAGATAACGAGCCATAGACTCTAAGTTCATTTCTCCTCTAAGTGTAGCACATCTATATAACTTTCCAGGATGTCTTCAGTATGAGTAGGTAGATTAATGGATAGCTGGAAAGTCATGACAGTGCTATAAGTTGGAGGATAGGATGGTATTCACACAAAGAGAAGAAGCCATGTCACTGATACAATATCAGTCAACAAAGCAGGAGAAAAATACTCAGATGAAAAAAATGGGTGTGCTGCCCAGAACAGTACGAATCTGCATTTACAGTGCAACCACAGATATCTTGGTTCTTTTTGCATCTAGTTTATAAAAAAAAAAACCCACACATAAACACAAAACTACCAATACAAGTCTCAGCTCCTAAGAGTCAAACTGGAACTAGGATTTCATCAAACTCCACACTTCTATATTAAAAAATAAGTTTATTGCCCTTATGGTCTAAAAATAAAATATATGTGCTTGCAAACAACCTGAAATAATGGCTCTTAATGGTTTATGTTACCCTAGGTATTTCACTGACATTTTGCATCCAAGATCCAAAAGGCCATGGAAAAAATAGTTCAAAGAGCACTTCATATATGACACAAGGAGAAAACTATAATGTCTCAGTCCCAAGGTCTGTGCTTCCTTGCCGTGCTTACATTTTCAGATGTATGACAAGGAACTTGGTTTTCCTCCTCTGATACTCCAGTGTGGAACAGGGAGTAGGATCTAGACCTATGCCACCTGTCACATCTCTTCATGAGGGAAGAGGCCCACTAATATAGTACCCAAAATAAGGGTTGGGACAAAGTAATAGCATGGGGCTGATGTAGGCATAATTACAAGGAATAAACCCTAGAAAAAATACTTTTTTTCAGTTTTATAAAGTATCAACAGATGTGCTATGAACCACATTGCATCTGTTAAATATGAGTTTTTCTGTCTCTGTTCTTAGCAAATCATGTTTTACTGCAATCTAAAAAATGTTATAAAATGTCTGTTGACATGAAGTTTGCTATCAAGGCTTGAGACTCCATGTGACGAGTCATAACCTAAAAGTCAAAATGGAAACAGACACGCAAAAAAGAATACCAAAATATGTTCCCACATTATATACACCTGAAACTATCCAAAATCCACTGATTTGCACAAATAAATGGAAATACACTTATATGAACAGATACATCTACCTTTAATTGCTCAATTTACATATGTAAATCTATGCTTTAAATGTAAATGTAGATTTTTGTACATGTAATGTGTCATGCAGAGAAATTTATGAAATGTTGGATGCTCTTTGAAAAACTGGACATGAGAATATATAAAATTGCCCATGATTTTATTTTACTTGAGACCTGGACTCTCAACATGTCTGAGACTTGCACATGCTGCATCAAGATACAACAGCTGAAAGAGCAATACACATCTTGAACATTGCCACATTGACTTACAGAATTGTGCCCTTGAGAAAAAGACTGCAAGAAAAATGGAGAGCCATGCAGTGACAAAAATGAAATAGAACTGTCATCTGGCAGTTCTTCATAGTCCATCAAGTAAACTATTAAAGATATAAGAAGAGCCACAGAGTGCTTGGGCAAAGGTTGTTAAACCACTACTCCAAGGGCAGGTCACTGCACATTGTTAAGATTGTTAGTAAAAGATAAACCAGTTTTCACTATGAAACTTGACATTGCCGGTTTTCAGCCTCACCTTTAATACTATATGCTTGCAGCGAAGGACACATCTGGATAAACTAATAATGCAAGAGTTTACAAGAACAGTTCTTACTGATGTTAAGAGCATTTGTTTTGAAGAATCATAATTTTCTCATCAAATAACGTGAATCTGATTTTCACGTTACTTTACCTACATTTTTCATCCATGAATATATTCTTCGTTACCTTGTCCTAGCTTAAAAAAATAAATATGTATCTCTCACAGCGAGATTATTTCTTTTGCAGGTACAAACTGAAAGGTCAGCCTGAAAAGTAATTAACCTCAAATTATCAAAGTTTAAGTCCCCATCATGAGATTAGCCTGGAAATTTTGTAACTTTTAAAAATTAGTATCTTTGAGTTCTTTTTATGTGCCATCCAATTTTCAAACATTTTGGGTAACCTTGACAATATTCTCTCTTTTTTTTTTTTTTTTTTTTTTTTTTTTTTAAAGAATTGGAATTGGAAGCTTACTTAAACAAAGACAAAAGTTGTTTTTCACCCTATATTCTTCTGACTCAAAGAGCTAGTATTTTCAGTCAGTATGAGCCAGTATGACACATGATAAAATCATGAGAGATGGCTGCACAGAGAATGTGAATACCTCTGACCTGAATGAAGAGGGGGAGATGCTGGTCAGCCTTTTCCTGAGACAAGTGGAATCTAACAAATGTAAGATGGAGACACAGTAAGTCCTGCCTCTAAGCCATACACGAGTCAGAATTGCCAAATACAGACAGAGCCCTGATTTTCAGAAGTCAAGGGATCTTCTAGTTACAAATGAAGCTATTGATTTTCAGCAGCTCTAAAAATTTAATCCCTTAGAATTTTACAGGGATGTTGATGGATGTTAATTGAAAGCAAAGTACTTGGTCTATTTCCATAACGGAACATGAAGTGCTGAAAACCATGCCTGGTTGCTAAATACCGTAGCACTCTCAAAATGTTAGTTAATTTAACCACAGTCCTGTCTAAACATGTGTGCTTGTAGTTGCATACTAGTTATTCTTGGTTAGTGCTTTGATACTCAGACATAGCTTAAGAAACCAAAGAAGCTACGCCATTATCCTGTTTCTACTATTGCATTATGGAGGATTCTGCTCAGTTTTTATTATTAAATAGGAGAAGGATTACGAATTAAAAATTTAAAAATAAAACATACTGCTAATCTGACTGTAGGAATTGGCACATCCCTATTTACTATACCCCCAGAGAGCAAGAGTGAGATAAATAGACATTAACAGAGGTACACAGCAGAAGCTGCTTACATACATGCAGCAAGTCTCTGCTTTCCAGTTTGTTTGGGGATTTTTGCTGAGTTTTGGGTTTGTGGTTTTTTTTTTCCCCCCCAAGAGAATATGATAAATTCATCAGG
Organism: Cariama cristata; assembly: GCF_000690535.1. Taxonomy (NCBI): domain Eukaryota; kingdom Metazoa; phylum Chordata; class Aves; order Cariamiformes; family Cariamidae; genus Cariama; species Cariama cristata. Next base: position 25,134 of record NW_009636185.1, read on the forward strand.
CAAGAATTCTGTGATACATAGTCTGTAATTTTTAGGAAAAAAAATAATGTTAGCTAACCAAAGCAAGGAGCAAAGAAGGAAAATACCTGAGCAATATGATCAGTCTCTCTAGTGCTCAAATGCCAGTGTATTAACTAGTTATTATATGATTATTTTTTAGCATACATATGTAGAACCAAAAATTAAAAATCCCTGGATGGATGTCTATAAGGGAGATTTGCTAGCGCTTAGTAATGTTCCTGCTGCTACCCTACATTTGAGTCTTCACCTTGTCATTCATAGTGAGCAGGTCACACCATCATTAGTGCTTCATCATTGTCTGAATTAAATCAGATGAGTGAGATGTCTGCGGTTTAGCTAGATTTTAATCGTTGCCATGTAGAGAGTACATGAACCTTAATAAGGCTGGCAGCTATCATTCTTTTAGTTCACCTGTTAGAGGATAGTTTCAGGAGTTGATAAGTCTGGGATCTATTTTTCCCTTTCCTGAGCACTTTAATAAACAGACCCTCTCTATAGACATGTTGAGATCGTCTTTCTCTTGAAATTACTCTTGTGCAATTGTTGAGATCTACTTGAAGTTACAAGTAAAATCATACCAACAATATTATAGTACAATAAAGCATGCATTTAAGTTGCCATAAAACCTTGATTTTCTTACTATGAAACTTTCAGAAATAGCTAAAATAAAATGTTTACCATGAAGACATTGTAAATATTAACAGATCGGGTCTCTATTTCCTTACACTGGTTTTGGACCAACATGGTACCATCAGGATAAAAAGCAGAGAAGAAAACTCAGTCCCTAAGAGAGGGATTTCCTCTTGATTCTGTATGGCGGACCTCAGAGCTCTTCTGCTTCTACAGTGGACATCTGCACTGACAGTTTGACATCAGTGCATTATAATGAACAAGGAAGCTTTTCAAAGAGATGTGTATAATGTAAAATATATAAATAGCCCAGACCACAGGGTCTAGAATATGTATGGGCTTCCTCGCAGAAAGAAGCTCAAAGTCCTAGGTCAAATTTTTGCATCCTCTCTTTCCAAGGCCCAGTAACTATTGAGTTATTTCAAGCAACAGATCAGCTTCATTATCAACAGGAAACCTCCAACCTGCAGTAGTTCATAAACTTGCAGTGAGGCTAACTGTGAATGACAAATGAAAGAGTAGGCAAAATAATTTGGTCAAATTCCACTTAAAATTGTATTAAGAATTAAGTAAACTCAATATTACCAAAATTAGAATTAAGTAAATTTTATTTAATGAGGACTATAAGTTTAAGCCTCACAAACAGAAGAGCTTATCTCTTTAGCATCCTGGCTATCCTTTAGGTGCTTAAAGATAAGCATGTGGTGCCATCTTAAGATGACTGAGTCAACAGCTTCCAGCTACTACTCCAGACCCTACCACTTGCCCTGAATAAAAAACTTAAGTGTTAGGCTGTAATATTAAAAGAAACTTTCTGGTTGATGATTTAAGTGTATATTATACTACTAAAAAAGGCATGGAAAAGTTGTGAAAAACGTTCCGGACTGAGCATTCCAAGTAAATGGAAGTGCCCTTCCATTAGGCCTGGAAAAGGTATACAAGCCTCACGGAGGACAACAATTTCAGAAACACCACAGTCCTCAACTTCTGCTGTTGGCTCCATAAGGCCACCTGCAGAGGACTTTAGGTGACACTTGTTCAGTTCTACTCTGAGGGTTCAACTTTTCTAGCGCATTACAGAAGAACTCACCACACAAAGCCTACTCTGTGATGGGATGATTATCTAAAGTTAGGAAATGTAATATTTTCCATACTTTTAAAATTAAAATGACCTTTACTCCATGGTTATGTTTGAAATCTTCCTGTCACTGGCTCTTGTACATTTAGAATTTCTTGCATCAACACATCTGCCACAACACAGGTCAAGGGAAATATTCAACATTAAATTCACACATGGTGTTCATTCTGGGTGCACGGACAACTATCTGCTAATTTCTGTCAGGAGTCACCCACTCATAATCATTTAATTCTACTCAGTCACTAGATGTCACATGATCATGGCTTTTCTTCAAAGACTTAATTTAATTTTTAAACATTTTGGTTTATTTTACTTTGTTGCTTCTAGTTTGATACAAATTTTATTCTAAAAATACTTTAACACTTTCCTCCAACTTTAAATCAAAAATCATATTCTGCCAAGGCAAATCTCTATACCTCCAAGGAAAACTAATATAAAAACTTCATATTCATAGGCAGTTTCTTTGAACGGTTACAGGTATTTTGTTAAGTGAACTGGCCTACTGGTCTGAAACTTTATGACACAAATTCTCAATAGCTCTTCAATTTATTTGCCATCATCTAGCTGAGGAAAACACAGACCCTGCATTTAAACTGTTCTTTTTCCTTCCTTGAACCTTGTATTTTGGTCTCAAACAACTCAGAATAATGCTATGCTGCCTCTGTATGCTGCCTATAGGTGGAATCATCTCACTTTCTTTTCTTAAACATTTCCCTGTCACTTACACAAGTAGCTCTGGCTCTGTCACGTAAAAACAGTCACTGTGGCTTTGCATCCTTTTACAGTTCCCCTATCCTCAAGCGTTCTCATCATCTGCATCATTCATGTTACTACCTTGGCCTTTGTATAACTGTTTGTCAGTGAGACTGTAAGTATTTGAGTATTTCAATAGTGGATGAGATCTTCTTTGTATTATTCAAAGATGAAATGTTATCTGATTTTTTTGAGGGTTTTACCAACACTCATTTCCAATGGCCTTGCTGAATTTCGTTGTATTAGGCAAGGTAACATAAGGTGCAAGTCCATCAATACTTCTTTGTAGCCATTCCCCCTAATGAGGAATCACAGCTCTTTTCAGCCATATTTTCTTCTGTCTACTACTCAGCCCCTGTACCTGCCAAGAAAAGCCATCATCCACGGAGACAGCAAGAAGCCAGAGCCAGCTGCTTAAGTTTTGCTGTTCAAGTACTGTAATTCTCCTCATTTGCACTGTAGGAATGATGCTGGCTGCCAGTGGCTCCTTCAGTCAGCACATGCCTAAGCTTTCCTGAATAAACTGCAGTACAGACTCTTGCCATTATCCAGATCATCTGACTCAGTGCATCAAGTGTTTTGATTTAGTTTTGTCATTGTGTTCTTCTAAGACTAGCCAGAGGATATGTTGATAGTATCTTAAAGAAAGCATTTACCCAAGCCAAAGACTACGCTTAATCTGCTTGGATCTTTCTGAGGGACGAACTAAGAGTTTAGGAGCCAAGAAGTTTCTTTCCTTTGGCTAACAACATAAAAGAAAATTCCAAGATGTAATCACGTCTTGTCAAATACTCAAATGTCTGTGTCTGAGTTCTGCAGTGCAATATTGATCATACCAAGACTCATGTACAAAAGGGAAGAGGCCAATCAAGATCTTTCCGTGTTTGGGTTGCAGTTTAAAATAATATAATTTATCCAAACACGTTTTCACATTGATAAACAAAAAAGTTAGCTTATTTATTTATGGAGTGGCAAGGAAAAAGAAAGAGTTTACCTTTTGAAATAATTTTGCTCCTTTAGTAACATATATAATATGACCACATCTTTTGGCACAATTGGGTACTGCACAGTTAACTACATTATCTTGTTAGGACAGTTATATTCTCTCATATGACAATGACTTGCAATATGTAGTCACTGCCTTCTGGGGAAAGGAAAAAAACCCAGCAATTACTGTGCAGTACTCGAATCTGCCTGCCAACAGCAGAACAGTGATTTGTGAGACACATCAAGAGCTTCTGGCAAGATCAATCTAGTGAGATCCCTCTGATAGAGGAATAATGAGTTGACAAAGACCAATGTTCAGTTGGGTCCAAGCCCAATAAGATTACTGTACAGCATCATCAATATTGTCTGTGTTTGGAACTGACACAATCAGAATGGAATCAATTGTATTTTCCACAGCGCTGTCACACATGATTTTTAACTTTGGCTCACAGCAGTGCAGAGAAGCTTGCAGATGTTGGCAGATTTTTGCTAACTTATGGGATGTCATTATTAAGTACGAACTGCATACTACAGTAATTTGTGGTTCTGCGTGTTCCATCATGTGGTTTCTGTGTTGAGAAGGGAGGAGAAGGAAAAGATGCAGTAGCCGGAGGGATTTGTCTGTTATCACCCTCATTTTACTGTGATTGTTGAAAATAACATGTGATCCTAAAGGTGCAGATTGTTTTTCAGAGAAGGACTAATTTGAGCTGTGTATCAAAGCAATTTTACTCAAGCATGGGCAAATGTCGCTATTTTAAAAAAAGACAACAGTGAAAATATTTTGATTCTCTAATAAAAGATTTAGGATACAGACGACCCCATCTGTGAATAATAGATGCTATCCAAGGAGTTATAATCTGTATTTTAAAAATTATTCTTTGGAAGCAATTTCTTCAGTCTTGCAACTACTAGAGTTTTACATTCTGTCACAGAAATGTGTCACCTGTACATGTTGCATACGTACTTACATGCCTACACATTTTTGCATATAGTATAGTTTAGTTTACTCCATAGTAAATAACTCATAACAAATTAGTTTGTGAACTAATTGAAATTAGATGGTTAGTTATGAACTAATATTTTATCAGTTATTTGCGATATACTAAATTTCTATTTAAAATTTTTGAAAAAAGATGAGGCAACTAAAAAGTCAAGTTCCTTCCACAAATATGCAGGTCTCTTTAGATGCTAAAATCTTCCTTTTTTTCCCGCTTTGTTCATATAATTCTCTCCATTATTTGTTCTGTGTGGTGTGTATGGTTTTTTTTTTGAGAATGGGATTTTAATTTTCATGAAAAATAAATATGAAAGCAGAAGACAGAAGTCACCTTTTGATTCATAATATATAATATACAATATAATTGATTCGTAATATACAATAGCACAGGCATCAGGAGGAAAATTTTCACACAAGTCTGCATAGCAGAATTTATTGATGTTCACATAAAGTTGTTTTGATACATTTTGGTATATTTGTCTAGTAAGAAATACTACTTCAGACAGAAGAGTAGATTAGTGTTAATGAAAATTGTATTTGATTTTACTGTAGCCAACAGTTTCAGTTTGAAAAGCAGAGATTAATGATTTCATATTACACTTACTAGAAGCTGAAGGACAGCAAACTATTTCAGAGACTTCACTCAACAGCGATCAAATAACAGTAAGCTTTAACCACTGTCAATCTGGGCAGAACTTGAATGACTATACTTACTGAAAATGAACTTTGGGGCACCCATAGTGCCAAATAAACTTTTAAACCTCTGTTTTGCTTGAATCTGTCTAATTTGATGACGTTACTACTTATCTACTTATACTACTACTTACTCACATTTTTAGTAGTGCTTCTGTGGGTTATACTGTCTTGCATGAACATAAGGGAACTCCCTGCTGGGAAAATGCCAGATAAACATTTACTGTCTCCAACAAACTGGGAAACTTCCCACCCAAAACAATTACAAAACTGGGCTAAAAAAGCATTTGCAGTTAGTAGTACAGTATAAGTTTTAATATAAACACCTGATTATCTGAAGCATCACTTGTTCACTGGGATATGTCCAAAAGAAGAGGGAAGCAGATAGCAAACAATATACAGCTGTATCTCTTATACCCTTTCTTACCACATAATTTTTTTCTGACTTCCATTTCCCTCTTTTTACAAGGTTGAACTGAAAGGTTGTTTATAGGGTCAGATAGTTCAAAGACAAATTTAAGATTATATTTTCTGAAAAGTGTAACATAGCACTTAATCTACTCAGGATTTTTAAATATGGGAGGTCTTCAAAATCTATTAATAAGAAATTACATCTAATGCAGCTGTTGAATTAAAGATAAAATTGAAAGATCAGTTTATAAAAAATGCAGCTAAATTTAAAAATATTTAAGAAATATATAAAAATATATAAAATACATAATGCAAAAATTATTTAAAACTGCTTGCTTTTATCATATGAACATTGCAGAAGTTGTTAATGCAAGAGAAACAGACAGACAAACTCACTAGAAACCAGGGTTAAACTACCTTGTTTCCCATCACAACAGATTTTTCCTGTGGGTCAGATCCTCACATTTTTATTGATTAATAAAAGTTTAAGACTACAGAAATGACATATTTATGTGAAACAATGAGTCAAAACCAGAATTTGCACAACTTTCTGTATATTGTATGGTGCAACTTAATCATAACAGTAACATATTCTGTGCTTAACATTCTCATCTCATTGAAATCCATTTTTTTCCCAACAGCTCTAAATGAAATTTTGTCACTTACTGAAGCTTCCTAATACACAAAACACCACAATTATCTCACTGAACATGGACATAAGTTATGCAAACTTTCACCAGATCTGAAGGAATTGAAGACTTCACTAAAATCTATCTAGCTGAAACACAAGCTAAACAAACAAACAGGAAAGTGACAAAAATATTATCTACCCTTTGGGAAACTTTTGCACAAAGTTTCCAGAGTATGGTTTTGTTTGTTTGTTCGTGAGGGAGTTTTTGCTGTTCGTTTTTTTTTTTTTTCTTTTTTTTTTTCTTCTTTTCATCTGGATCTTGTGACCATTCCTTTTAGTCAGAGGTGGTCCATACCTCATGCTTGACATCATCTCCTGGCTAGGTTATTAAAAATGACACATGCTCCTGTGTTATGTCTGAAGACAACTTCAGATAAGACACAGTTTAACAAGGATTTAAGCAGAGCACCTAATTTAAAGGACAACTGCTCATCCTGGGGGAAGTTAAATACGTTGACATCACTTGCTGAATTAGGCCCTAATTACGATGTTGTATAACAATAATTTATTAAATTTATTTCCTTCTAGACTGCATGTGGTCCCAAATAATAACAAATTTAGGAATAGTGATTTCATGCTACAAATAACTCTTTTCTGTTGTCAGATAATGCTGTGCTTAATGAATGTCTTTTCTATCATTGCCTGGACTTTAAACAATAAATAAAAATTTAAAACCAAATATATATAAACTCAGTCATGTTATTTCCTTTGGAGGTTTTTTTTTTGAGAATTCAAAAGTTCTTGTTTGTTCCTTCTTTTTTCATATTCTACCATAACATAACAGTAAACATTTTTGTTGTGTACGTAGAATGTCTCCTCAAATTGTTATGGCATATATATCTTTTATTTCCTTTTGCTGTTCATCAGTCTGTCCCTGTCTCATCCTTTTTTTTTTTTTAGTGTGACACCTCTGAGCTGGTACCCACAGCAACATCCACTAGTAGGGGTGAGCCTATGAAGCTGCTGCAGCTCTCCCTATAGCTCAGTTCTGACAACACCAGTCATTAGTCTAGGAGTATCTGCCTACTCAGATCTCTCCAGTTCTTCTTTTGGGCTTCCCTCCTTCCAGCAGTAGCTGCCCAGTGCACAAAGATCCAAAAGATTACTGTTAATGATTTTCCATTTGTTTAAAACAGCTCAGACTCTGTCTAATCCACTCAACGTAATGACATCGCCACATTAAATTATAGAACAATCACTTTTTGAAGTAGTTTCCTGAATTTCAAAATTCGACTCAGATGTCTCTGAGTTTGTCCAGCATCTTCATTTTAATTATAAAATAAAATAATAATAGGAAAATCAAACAAAACCCACAATTTCTTAATTCTCTATTTTATTTACGAAGATAGATCACAACCTATAAAAATGTCCCCAAAACACTTACAATTAAATTACTTCTGGTTTTCAGTCAATTAAAAATTGTATTTTTTTTTTTTTTACTAATGAATAATATGCTGTAGTTTGATATCTTGCACATAATTTGGTTATTTCCATACAGATAGGTCTAAACCTGATGTACAAGTGAGTTTGGCTGCCATTCCAGCAGAGGTCTTGTACTGGCCAGCTGCACACAAGATAAATTTCATTCTAAGATTAATCTATGACCGATATTTTCAAATGAGGCTAAAGAGGTTATGGACACAAATCCCACTGAAATATAATGGTAATTCTCCCCTAACTCCCTTAGGTGTTTCTGAAATTACTGCTTCAATTTTTAGAGTCAAATCCAGGATGGAAGAATTATGTTTTTCTTTCTGTGGGTTACAACTCATGCATTTAAATTTCATCAAGTTAAGCCTTTGACATTTGTCTACTGACACATACTTCATGTAAATAAAAAAGTGTTTAATGCAATTAATGAAAAGTTTTCATATAGTTTACTGTCTTTTCGGTGTATATCATAATCCGTATATGACCAGGTGGATGCAAATGTTTAGTACAAATCAATTAATTTTGCACTATTCAGGATCAATTTCATCCATTTCCAAGCAATCACGCACAGGTTTCTTTTTGCCACTATGGAATTTGATGAGGCTCTTCTGTTAAAATGTGTGTTTGTGGTCATAGCTGCAGCTGTATCCATTGATATTAAAAATGCAGACATGCTGACAAGTCCTAGGAATGGCTGAGGGACTTAAACCCATACAGAACCTACCAAGCATTTAAAAGAATCAGATAAATGCCTTTCTAAAATATGTCCTTGCATTGGGACTCTATTTGTTCTCCAAAGACCTACTCATTTTGGGGAAGGCAGTACATAAACCTCTGTTGAATTTTTCTATTCAGACTCATCAGAAAATTTGTGTCCTAGTACTGACCTCTTCCTTCAGCATGTGCAAAATATTCCAATGTTATCTTTTTATCAACAAAAGCTTACAAAAAATTTCCTTCAGGTGATATTGTCAGACAATATGAAGACCAGCTTTTTCAAATTAAAGATAAGTTCCTATCTTGACAATTTAAAGGTAACTTCAAATCACATTGGGTGAAATCTCTTTTAGTTGATGATTTGGCTGGTATGATTCTCAGACTGTTTTGATAAATGAGTAACAAGTGAGTGATAAAAATGAAAGTGATAGTGGGTTAAGCTCATCAACCAATTTGTTGGGGGAGATAACTTATTGGAACAGTAAAAACTAGAATTTAATATGTATTTAATCATGAAATATCAGACACTGGAATTAAAAATTACAAGTTTCAATTTATTCTAAAATGAAAAGGAAAGTTGAGTTTGCCAAGTGCAGTTAAAAATCTATCTTAATCAAGGTGAATGTTAACATAACTTCAGTGTTTTAGGTGCATTATAGATTAAAGGCAGATTTATCATTGACACTAGGAGAAATAGTACTAGAATGACATAAATACAATCTTCTGTATTGAAAAAAAAATCTATGTGTTTTAGAGAAGTACTCCACTCTTCTGTGTGCTTTGGGGACATGTAACCAGAAAAGGTGTTCAGAATTTTTTATTATGAAAACAGCATCATTCAACACAAAGCAGATCCTTGCATCTGTTTTTATTTTTTATTTTTAAGTAGGAAAAGATGAATTTCAGCCTTACTGAATAATTTATTAGCTAAATTTTTTTTACCATTACTTGCGATATAGATCTAGCATATGTATGATCCATTAAACATCTGCTAAATATAAACTCTTCAGTTGTTTGAATGTGCAACCTGAATTGTACATTCAAATTTCAACACCCTAGAAAGTAAAAAGCCACACTCTGAACTCACATGTACATGTGCATCTTCAATTGACTGTACATCAGATTGCTCAATTTAGGGTACGGTTAGGACCATACAGCTTTAATTTAATCTTTACACAACCAGAAATTTGGGAAGGACTTTTCACACTTCAAGTATCTGAAGCTAAGAGAACAATGTCTTATCATGGTCAATCCGGCAATTATGCAACATCGCTTTTCAGCATGTTATCTCAGAGGTGTTAGGTGAGCGCCAAGATTTGTCCTAAGAAAGGAGCTGGCATCTCTTTCTAGATACGTAGAAGATCTAAGGCTGATATGAGATTTAAGTTAGAGCATTTTTAGCATAATTATCTAGGGTCACTTATGTGTCTGAAGGGTCAAAAAAACTGAGTTTCATTTCTGAAATACTAACTAGAATTCCCTTACAACAATCCCTAGCAAGTATCATGAAGGCAAATTCTGCTAATTAATTCTATAAATATGATGGATAAATAATAAATAACACTTCTTATTTAAACATTGTTTCTTCTCAGTAACTACATCAGTTGAGAAAAATGCTTTTCCTTGCATATGGTTTTCATCTTAAAGGCAGAGAATCAATTTTTAAAAAGTTTTTTCTTAATGAAATTGAATTGGACAACCCTCATAAATCTTGTAACTTTAGTGGACGTTACATACTTCACAAAAAAGCATGGATGGATATTTTAAAGAGTTTCCCAGTCATTAAAATGAAAGCAATCTCAATATTACTTTCCTAGTAGCCAGACCCTTACTCATGGTGAGCTGTGCCTTCATCTGTAATAGCTCCTATTGATTTCGGTGAAACTATTTGATTCCTAGAGCATTGCTGAACAAAAGCCAGAGTGGTAAAGTCTGTCCCACAATATCACTTTCAACATATTTTCATAAACACATTATAGAACCTGATCCTTAACAGCTTTAATATATATGTTTCCATTAAAATCAGTGCTGCTAGACCCATTTACATAAATGAAAAATCTTTGATAGAAGCACCATAGATAGAGATTTAAAACATATGTATAACATCTTCAAACTTTCTGATTGGACAAAAAGGATTTTGGACAAGATAAACAGAATCATTTATTTTGCCCTTTTTGCTCCTATTGAATTACTCCCCTGTGAAAGAGCTACTCAGATGGGTAGTAAGGAAGCCTAGAGCCTTAGAGAGTACTGGAACTTGCATAAACGAGGCTGTGCTGGATCATGCAGTGTATTACAGATGATTCTTGTGCTAGTTTACAGATTGTATAACACACAGGGTGGTAAATTGTGTTCAAGAGCAGCTTCAGAAGCAAAGGAAGCTCTTTGTATAATAAATAACTCTTTGTATTAGATGGAAATTAATTAATTCCAAATTCTGATAAAATTATGAGATTACACCCACATTAATACAAATTAATTTATCATAATGAACGCTAATAGAATTAATGATAATTAGTCGCTGTTGCACTGAGTGAAATATTTCATAATGGTCTTTTTCATATTAGTAGTAGATTATGTGCATATTTCAAAAATATAAAAAAGTAAGAATTATGCTAAACATGTTTTATGGTAGAGGTATGTTAAAGATCCATGACATGAAATTTGGAGCCTAGCTAATGGGACAAATGAAATTTTGCCCTATTAAAAGCTGGCCTGATACACTCCCTTGAGCATCCAAAACCTGTTTATTTTTTTTCTAGAAGAACCACAGGACATCCAAATACAGCCTAAATTCTTGGAGAGTGGATGTCCTCTTTGCCTTTTTTGTATATTCTGACTTACAGCCCCCATGATGCTTGATGCTAAATCATGATATAATAAGTACTGAATTACTTAAGCCTTTTCCAATTTCCACAGAAAATGGACTTTAATTCAAAACTATGCCTGGTTAATTAAACTTTCCATGATCTAATTTGATCTAATTATTTCTATAAATTGAGACGTAACCAGAGTTATATCCTAAGGTAGAATTGGGCTATGTTACACATTTTTACTTAGATGGAGGCAACTGACAAGAACTGTGTCATTCTCTCCTATTAACTCTAACCTTGCTGGCCACATGAATGAACACAGTTCTGCAAACTAAATGGTGAACAAAGAACTATATTTTCAAAATGTCAATCAAGATAGGTTTTTAAATTTTTTTAGCGAGATTGATTTTCCCATAGGCATTTGAAGAATAATGTTTCCCCTTGCATCTATCATGAATGCTTATAGCACAGGAAAAACATTTCACATAGTCCATGTGTCTTATTGACAGTCCAGTACATATTTGGTTTCTTTTTCATTTCTCTTTAACAATGACACTAAATTATAACTTAAATTTATTTTTCTCCAAAGAGCTCTTCTTTTTTAGAAGATCTGCTCGTCTAATTCATACACAATAGGATCTGAACCATTTACAACACGTTTACATTCTGAAAAAAGAGAAAACTCCTTCCTAAGTTATTTTATTTTGCCATATCAAAAAAACCAAAGCCTGGATCTATTTGTTTATGCTAGCAACATTTGTTACCTCCTGAAAATAATTTCTTTGACTAGTTTCCTTAAACTCTTGCTGATCTCCTTCAGTGAACTATCACTGCTGCTTACCAAAATCTTGTCATGTCCAGTCAGCCAGTGTACACATGTACTGTTCTTTGTATATACCACAATATAATATCTTTCTGAAATCTTTGCTGACAGAGAAGCAGAGTGCAGATGCTTGTATATCATGCTTTGCAAACAAACAAGACAATCTGACAAACTATTCAAGGCTTCTGGCTGCACTGTCTCAGTTGGTTTACAGGTTAAAAAATCAGTTCCCTGTTGCGTGTTAAAAATAAGTAATTAATTCCAGGAAATCTGTTAGAACTAGAACATTATGTCTGGAAAGTAAGGGTAGAAGCCAGTCTACTGGCTGGACATGCCTACTGAGGGATACCCTCACCGATAATTTAGATGCCTGTTTTCAGAGAGGTAGGCAATCCAGACCACCTAACACAACTGCCAAAGCCCTCTACAAAGGCAATGAAGAGAAAAAGAAAGAAGTTTCTGAAAAGTTGAAGGCTGCCTTAATTTAGTTACTTTCCTGTCTGCATTGCATGAGGCAGGTAAGGACATCATGGGAAAATCTAGTCCATATAGGTTAGGTGTTTAGTTCTCTACTACATAATTTCAAAATGCAGCATAGGAAATTTTAGATATTTCCCTATTTCTGTGATTCAATCTGCATTATTGATACTAGCAACCCTGTGACCTACTGCTGAAGGGAGAGCCCCAACCACCAAATCATGAACTCCCCTGAGTGACTGCCCTCTCTACTCCTGTTGCAAGACTACATTTTCTACTCTTTTTGATGCCAGTCAGTCATGCATGACACAGGGCCCAGAAGGTAGCCTCACTCTCTGCTTGTGCTTAAGAGTAAGCTGGGAAAAGGCAGAACCGGACTTCTACATCAAGGTCTCTGGAAATGTGTACAGCCTGTACGTTATAACATTATTGGACAAAACAAGGAAACATAAAACAATTCAGAAGTGGAGATCAGAACTTTCTTTTCCTACCTATTGCCAAAACTACTAAACCAACAGTTACACTTCCCTTGGTTACTCTTCCGTAGCCCACAAGTCAAGTATTTCAAGGCATAACATTTCTAAGTAGCTCAGTAAGAGATCATGAATGGAGTTCTTTACTATAAATGCCCATTTAAAAAAATCAGTTTTATTGAGAGAATTAATGACATACTCCTTTAATTTGTTGATTGTTGATCAATTGTTGATTTCTTTCAACAAGGAAGCACTCAGTGTGACACCAGAAGCTTTAGGAAACTTCAGAAACTGAGAGGAAAGCTCTTCAGGAGATGTAAATTCTCACCAACTTTCGTGAAACTGGACCTGATGTACAATAATGAAATAATAATGAGTATTGGAAGTTTTTCTGATAAAGGCATCTGGAAACAAAAACCCCAATCAAAATATATTCAGATTAAATACATCTGTATTTGTTATGTGCCTCACATTATCATTCACAATTGTGCATCTTAAACCATTCTGTGAGAGTCACATTCTTTATGGGAAAGTTATGTCATGTATATAAAGCTAAAAGTAATTCATTGACTCCACTTTATTTTTATGTACATAATTGTCACTTTTTAAATCTAAGTTCCATCTCTCATCAAATTTTTAAAACGAAGAGCCGTACATCCTCCAAAAGAAAATCAGATTAAGTTTCTCTTTCTCTTATAATTCCACAGACAAGAACGATCTCTTCTGATTTCTTACCACAGAATCATAGAACAGCCCAGGTTGGAAGGGACCTTGAAGGATCATCTGGTCCAACCTTCATGAAGAAATTTTATGAAGAAACTTTTACGAAGAAATTCAGAATAAACCCCCTCATTTATGGCTCCTATATGCACATGCCTGACCCCTCAGGTTAACTGATATCCTGAATACTCATGCCGACATAAAATCCTAATGATAAGGTGTCATCCGGGAAAAACTGTGAGCTGATACTTGACCATATAACTTCAGGAGGCAGAGATTCCCTCTTTTATGATTTTAATTTGCTGATCCCCACACTACTTTTAAAAAATATTTTATCAGTCTTGTTTCTTTACAGCCAATATTAAAACCACTTTTTTCTTACTAGTTATCTGTTTTTCTAAGAATATCTTATTACTATACAATATTATCATAGAGTGGAAGTGTGAAGTTCATTTGCTTTCACTAGCTTTTCTTTGTATCTCTTGAAATGCAGTGTCCAACTCCACATGGTGCTCGGCATTTCTTGTGAGCTATTTAGCACCTTTTAGGTACTCTAGTAGCTTATTTTACAGCAATTCTCTTTGCTGACAGGAAAAATGTTTGTGTATTAATTTACAAAAAATCATAGACTCATCCATCAGGATTAGTTTAGTAAATAACAAATATGAAACATTAATCCTTTTTCAAAGGTTATTTAATTTTCAGTGATAATGTCCTGCTCTAATATTATCGAGGTTTTGCAGGGAGATAGGACAAACAAGTGTTTGAGAGAGTTAAAAGCTAGAAAATAGTCTATAAAATGAATTTTCTCCACTGAAAAAAAAAAAAAAGGCAATTTGATGTGGCAATAGCAGCTACAACATAAGCTACCTGACCTTGCCCTTGAAATGACCCCAACCTTGACCTGCAGGGACGCTCTCTCTTGGGATGAGAGGTATGTTATTACATGTTATTTCATTACAAGGCCCCTGCTGAGCAGCAACTGCCAAATGGACTCAATTAAGTGTTTCTTGTGATGTGGATTACTGTCTACTGGGGCGAGTTGATACTAGCAAACATATTTCATTCTCTTAAAGTTTGACTGGATATGAAAAGCATGTGCGTTACTCATTCGGTGACACTTCAGTGTATGATTTATTTCTATTTAGAAAAATCATAACGTGCAGACTTCAGTTGTGCACTGCAACCTTTTCTCGCTCCTTGTCCTTCAGTAACAAAATCCTGTTATCACACTCAAGGTTTATCTAGTCAGACCTACCCTTCATAAAAGTAAGCTTCCAAAAAGAAAAATTACATCAAGCAGTTGTTGCATTCTGATGATCAAACTGTTGTTTAACATTGAGAATAAAGTTCATAAATGCCACAGACTCAAATGTGCATGCTCTCTGAATTTTATCTTAGAAAAGTTGTATCAGGAATAAAATACTGAGCACTTATGAGGGCTGGGTTAATTTATTGCTTCTTTACAATCAGTCTTCTACATTGAAACAACAGCTGTGTAGGGCTGCTGGTAAAAATGGAGAATAGTATCTCTCTAGACAGATAGATAGATATATTCTCTATATATATATAGTCTATATCTACAAATAAAAACCCATTTTCACTCTGTTTTCTGTATATAACAGTTTTCTAGAAGCTGTCTTCTGGAGTGTCTTTTGAAACTTGTGGAAAAATATCTCATTGGCTGCAATGTACTTTGGATCAAACAGTCAAAAGAACATTGAGCAAATGAACAAGCCATTGCATGCAGAAAGAATACGTTTAATGGATTTTGAAGTAACAGTTTTTATCTTGTTTTTTATATCTCTGAATAAAATGTGTTTTTTTCATAGTTATACATAAGGAAAGTAAGAAAATCACTTCAGAATCTTTCTTCCTAGTTCTTTCCACTGTATTTTTCAGCAATAAAATTTGGAGGGTAAGTAATTTGCATGAAGACAGCTAGAAAAAAGCTAGTCCCATGGAATTCAGTGGAGGTTTTGTCATTATTTCCAAAAGAGTCTCCAGTTCTTTGATCTGTGTGAAATGGGAAAGACTAGACAGCACTCCTTTGGTCCTGAAGGCAAAAACAGGAAACACTTTGCAGAGGAAATAAGTAACTTTGACCCCTCTTTGCAGACCATAAAGAATTGATATAGGTTTTAAACCATAAATACCTTGTAAACCAAAAATGTCTTACCTTTCTACCATTGTTTCAGATCAAAGATTTTTGCAAGTTAATTGTCATGTACCACTTTCACTAGAAAAAATTTCCACCTGAAAGTCTTCTCAAGGCTATTGGAAAATTATTTTTTCCATTGTATTAGATGGCTATAAATACTTGCAATTGCCCTTTACTTTTTCATGTTGCAGTAACTTTTGCTGTTCTCAGTGTAGTCTGGATAAAAAAATGCTAAAAAGAACAGAAGTTGCTTTGTGGTGTTCCATGTTTTCCCAGAAAGAGATATCCAACACAATGTTGGAATGGAAACATTTCTTCTTGACGCTGACTAATTCTCTTTGAGCACTCATTACACAAATACGAATGCAAAGCATTATCCTTCTGCTTAACTGCCACTGAAAAAAATTGTTTTCATTTTTAAAAACACAACTGCACCACAAGTGAGAAAGGATCGAACTCTCCCACTTTGTCAACATGTTTTTATCTACAATGGTGTGTTATCAGAAGTCCAGCAATGGATATATATTCTGCTTTCTTGCATATCTTTCATTATCTGTTATTCATTATATCTTAATTGGTGATAAGAAACTGAAACAGATGAATCTGTACTATCCTGTGGCATCAAAGTAATCTAATGCTTAGACTAGCTTTATAGCAAAATCTAGACAAAATATATGGGTTTGGGCACATATTTGAGTTTGATCTGATTATTATAGTTCCTATGACGTCATTCAAAGTAACATCACCATTCACTGTTGGAGACCTAATATCTTGACAAATGTCATGGGTGATAATAGAACCTATGCTATTAGTATACCTTTGTCCATACTGCAAAAACTAGTAGCATAATTTCATAGGTTACAAACAGGTAAAGCTATGAGTTGGAATAACTGCCTCGAAAGGAGATGGAGAGGAAGCTGCAGAATCATACGGGAAAATTCTGCACCTTTAATGTATCTTATTGTTTTCCATTTCAAAAAGTCTAAATTAATTTCAGAAATTTTAAAAGAGAAGTATTACACAGCCATTCTGTCAGATGCAGTAACAGCTGTCTTTTAAAAATAACTACTGATAATTACAATCATTTAATTCAAAGTACTGAGCCACATCATGCAGAACATGAGTCGCTTATCATTATTGATACCAGCAGAAACAAATTTACCCAAATCAATATAGGCTCAAAATATCCATTAGAAAAAGCAATGATTGCTTACAAATATTGGTAACTTCATATACACCTGTATTAATAAAAAGAAAGCAGGTCTGGATGGTTTTGCCTAATGCAAAAGAATTTTTTCCTTCACTGAAATTGTTATATAAAATAGAGTTGACACAATTGTCCTTTAATGTTATGGAAAAACAGTTGGTTTTGTTCAGTTGTATTAACTTCTGAAATGGAAGTAATCTGAAAAGTGTTAATGTGTGTAAATGTAAAAAAAATTTTTTAAAAAATATTTTCGTTGCTTGTTCAAATGCTTGTGACTGGAATTAGACATGTAGGAGTTTGCTTACAATTACAGATTGGCATTTTCTGTATATTGAATACATGTGGCAAATTACTACTTTTTTAGAGCTTACTTAAACCAAGTAAAAATGTAAACTTGTAGCCTTCCCTGTGGAGTGTTATTGTTCAGTGATTCCACATTTCTGGATATTTGGAATAGAATTTCATTTTCAGAGCATCAATTACTCTTCAGGAATCAGTAGTATACCAAGTTTAGCAAGTAGTATAAC
>NW_009636185.1:42835-58035 GCF_000690535.1 Cariama cristata
AAATGGCTCTGAACAAGAAAAATATATTCTATTTAAACTTTACATGGGTCTTCTCTTTTTCTCTCTGTTACAATGAATTTCTTACGCTCTTTTCTTCCTCTACTTTTCACAGTCCCTTTGGCTTTGCAGCCTATGAATGCTAGATCTTAATTTTTTATCCAATTTCTTTTTAATTCCTCTTTTTAGTTATCATGGTAAGGTTTTGGTAGTGGAGGTGGGGAGTGCTGCAGGGGTGGCTTCTGTGGGAGGAGGTCAGGGGCTGCCCTGGCTGGACACAGCCATGGACACAGCCAATTCCAGCCAGCTCTGCAGCAGATCTAGCACATGCCAAAGCTGAGCCCTTCAAAGGAGTCTGTGGTGCCTCTGTGAAAATATACCTCTTAAATGGCAGAAAACACTAAGGGACTGGGAATGAGGTAGCACAGAGAGAGAGAAAAAACAAGAGAGAGATTTAGATAGAAAGAGAGAGAGAACAAGAAAGGGAGTGAGAAGGGAACAACAGAAAGAACAACAAAATCAGAGAGTAGAAGATGCTCCATGGTGGAGCAGGTGCTCCTCTGAATGGACTGCAGTCTTTGGAGGATCCATCGACACAACACTCCTAAAAAAAAAAGGAAAAAAAAAAGAGGGTAGAGGATAGAAAGCAAGTCACATGTAGGAGGCTGCCCAACAATCAGAAAAATCTGTTGAAGTCAATTGAGACTAAATTAGTTCATTAAAATGATCAGAGTATAAATAAGGAAAAAAACTGTCTTGTGACTTTGTTATATATGACTTTTTTTTAAGACTAAAGCTACCAAGACAAGAATTATTTCTATGAAAATTAGCAGATGATTAATTTAGGATTAGTAACTACAAAAGGTGAAACATACCTTGAAATAGTGGTAGAGTTAAAGAAAGAAATGTTAAAATAAGAGAGAGTTATTCGTTGTTTCATGCACCTAACTTCTTTGGGTTTTTTCTGAAATACATCTAGCAGCTACTCCAATTGCTGTTGTCTGCATATCTGTGGTAAAAGAAGCAAGTAAACGCATTGCTTAGGTTCTCACAATCTCAATCTAATATTTTGCTAGCTTAAGGATGGATTAACCCTAGTGTGCATTTTTATATATCTATGCTTGTAATGAAAACTTCTTGAAAAACCAAATATGCACTCAAAAGGGAAATTAGTATAACTGCTGTTAAGGGAAACAAGTGTTCAGACTCTTCACAGCTTCAGAATAACTGTTAATTAGATAATGTATTCTGAAAGCCAGAGAGAGATATTAAGATCATCTGATTTGTCCTCCTGCATAATATGGGACTTAGGACCTTCCTGAATTAATTACTGCATAAATTAGGATGAAATATATAGAAAAACACCCTACCATGGCTAAAATATTTACTGTGATGAGGACTGCACTTATGTACTTGATAAAAAATTCCCATGTGTAACTACTCTGGTTGGATGTGATTCATTATAAACTAGAATTTAAGTTTAAATTTGACATGTTGACTACTTTCATCCTTGTTTACCATGTTCATGTAAGCTTATGTTAAATTTCTACTCCCCATGTAGATTTTTTTATGGACAAAAAATAGGCATCAAGTCACACTTTAACCATTTATTTTGATACGCTAATTAGATTGACATCACTGAATCTTCATTTATAAGGCACTTTCAAAAATCATTTAAACATTCTCATGTCCCTTCCCGAAACTGGACTCTGGGCTTCAGACATGGCTGCAATTTTCAGTAGCCACTGGAACATCAATTTGCAGTAGCCACTGGAACAGCATCCAAACCCAGGGAAGTGTGCTGTTATTTCTATTCACCATTTCATTGTGTATAATATCGTAGGTTACATTAGCCTTTCTGACTATAGCAATGTGTTGGGAGTACATATCTTAGTAAAATGTCTTGTGTATTTTATAATATTAAGAAGAAAGATTGTTTTAGTTGTGGGAGATGGTTTTAATAGTGGTCATGATGCATGTCTTTGATCTAAAAGCCATGACAAATCTCTCACTGAAGCTGAAAACAGTGTTAGCTGTCTGTCAACCATATTAAAAATATGAAAAAGCAACTAAGTTTGTTTGTCATAGAATGATTTGGGTTGGAAGGGACCATTAAAGGTCCTCTAGTCCAACCCCCCTGCAGTGAGCAAGGACATCTTCAACTAGATCAGGTTGCTCAGAGCCCCGTGCAGCCTGACCTTGAACGTTTCCAGGGATGGGGCATCTACAACCAAAGTACAACTTTATGAAGATAGGGAAACAACAGAAGCCTCTGTCTAAATGTCTAAGGAACCAGGAACTAAGCTGTACCAGCTAGAGGTTTCACTCTGGAGCTACTGTAAGTGCAGGCATTAGGGAAGTGATTAATTGCAACTTTTGTCTACCTGAGCAAAAAATCAAAAAGCCCTAGAAAGCACAAGAGGTAGGTATGAGAGAGTACAGATGAAATATTGGGTCCCTTTCTTAAAAACTGTAAGAAAGGAAATAGGTTATTGCTGCTTCTTGCAGCATTCAGAGAAACTTTGCGGATATTTCTGTATATGAAAGGACTGTAGTAAAACGATACATGACTTTGATGACTCTTTCTCCCTAAATAAGTCTGCAAGTTGTTATGTGTTAGACAATTAAATAAGCTACAGGGCAACATGGTTGTTTCTAATATGGCAGACAGAATTTCTAATGATCTCTGAGGGTTGTACTGTAATGCAGTACAAATACGCAGTTCATCGTCTTGCACAGTTGGAAGATGATAAGACAAATGAAATAATTGAGCAAGAATCTGATCAGTGATCGGTTTGGAGTGAGAAACATGTCTGAAGATGATAAGACAAATGAAATAACTGAGCAAGAATCTGATCGGTGATCGGTTTGGAGTGAGAAACATGTCTCCTCTCTCTTTCTAAGGTGATTTATTAATTAGTCTATGCTGCCTTTCAGTAAGAGCAAGTATTACTAGCAGAAATGAGAACAGGACAAAAGGAAATGCTAATTTCATTTTTGTCAGAATAATGACAGGTGTGCTTGCAAAACATAATGAAACAGGTAAGTTTAGAGAAATATACTGATGTTCTTTTGGTTAAGACATGAGAATCCAAACTTGATTGCTAATCCCTAGATCCAAAAATTCCCTTTAATTGGCTGTGTAAATGTAAAGTGGCTATGTCTAAATGTGGAAAAATGAAAATCTAAACCTGGTTTTTTTTGTCACAAGATACCTTATTCACTGAGCTCTGAACTTATAATTAGTATTGTGAATTAGTCTTTTAATGAATGTTCAGCTTTATTTACTGAAGCACTTTTGTATTTTAACATCTTTGTAAGGCAAAATTCTGTAACTATGTATTTTTTATTTTTATTTAGAAAAATTGTAGCTAGGTTGCACAAAAATCAATATTTATTATACTTCCATTCACTATGATACATTTTTTTAATTTCCTTTGCTAGCTGCAAGGAAAACTGTATATAAGTATGAACTGCCTCCCTGTTAATTAGTCTTGGGTGTTTTTTCTCACTATATTCAGTGGCACCTGCTGATTTGATGGTCACGATGCACCACATTACAAACTGCATCTAGTTTTCTAAACACTCATTATATTCTCTTCGTGAAATTTGAAACCTCTAACTAAAACGTTTGCTAGCTGTTGTTCAGAGAAGACAGGACTTGTTATTTTTGTGTTAACTCTTGGAGTACTGTGGAGTACTCCAAAATGGAGGTTGAGCAACTCTCACTGGTTTCAATTCTCACTTGATGCCATCTTGCAAAAAGTTACAAAATCAACAAATTAAGGGGTTTATTTCATCTCACAATAGAAGAATCTGTAGATTGTCTTGAACAAGACTAGGTCAAGACTAAAATCTAGATTTCCAGATACTTACAGATTTAATGAACTGCTTAGATGTGTGTCCCTCAGTCATGTTTTTGACTATATAATATGACATTCATCAACATAAATCAGTGCTGGTAATATGACTATAGTCGTCGTTGTAAAATGTCATTGAAAGACCCTGCAAAGACATGCGTGGAATTACATTTATAAGGGATGAAATAAGGCCTGTTAATTTTGTCTGTTCTTTTGCCAGAGATACTGTTCCATGTTTCCACATTCAATTTTAGTGAATATATTAATTCAAATTTGATTATTTCAATAAATGAAATAAGGAAAGGTACTTTACTGCTTCCCTCTTCTTGAGAATCACACCTGAGAGGTTGGTGTAAACATTAGACGCTGTTATGAAGTTGACCACAGAATGCTCATTAATGTCTTCCTAATTTAATATTAACAGTATTACTGTATTAATGACCCATTTTCTTGTGGCTTGGGAGATAGGAGCTATGAGGTTTTGGTACTGTTTCCACCAGGATAGAAGCTGGGTAATGATCACCCATTATGGCCACTCACAGCTTTGAAACTGAGGAGTAAAGTGAAAGGGGAAGAAAAGTGGAGGAATGAAAGGCACTAAGAAATGCATAGGGAAGCATGATCCAAAAGAAAAAAGCTGAGAGGAACTGAGAGTACTCTAATTAAAGTTGCAGTGTGAAAGGGAATACAAGGATAAAGTCAGAAAGTGCAATGACAGGTATAGAAAGCTGATGGCAAGGGCAAGCAAAACACAAAATAGAGCGCAGAAGTGAAAGCATGTGTGAGAGGAAACTGTGAGGAACTGCTGGGTATAGCCATATCCACAAGAAAGGAGGAGCAGGCAAAAGTTATATTCCTTACACCAGAAAATACAAAAGAGTTAGTGGAGGTATTGTCCAGGGGGCAATGGACAAATATATAGTTGACTAAATATTGTGCATGTTACCTAAAACTTCAGCCTTCTGAGAATTTTTAAAGCATATATGCATAGCACAAATCTACCTAATACCATTATATTGCTTTCACAAAATTCTGTGATTTGCAAAAGGTTGGAAATTTACATGTGATTTCTGAAACTTGCAGTTAGAGGTGTTGTTGCTATTTTTCTCCTGTGCTAATGTCTCCTTGAATGAGTAGTGATTATTTATCAGTGTATGGAAGATTAAAGGAAAACTAGCAGTATCAGCATAGACACTATTTTCTTTACAACCCTATTAAGAAGAAGAATAGAATCTGGTGGATGGTATTTCTTCAGGGAATGGAGGAATGAGAGTTCTTTCAAGGTGCTGTTGATCTCGTTTATCAAAGGATCACCAAAATGTATCATTTAGGAACAGCAAAGGTCAGTTCTGAAGCAGTTACTTTCTCAGCCCCTTGCTTTTTTTTTTTTTTTTTTTTTTTTTAATGTGCTTTTGCCCTCAATTATTTAGTAATTGCATTCTTGTGAACTGTGAAGAAAAATTGATGTCGATAAATGCCAGCTGGAGAGGTGCTTCCTTTTGCCTAATAAAGCAGTTGAGAACTCATATAGGTAATGACACCAGCACTGAACATTTTAATTCTATGCCCTGACCCTTAACAAATTCCTTCTGTGGAAAGCCTATTTTCCACCAAAGAGGAAGAAGTTGCAACATATTGGCAACTGCTGAATTGAGTGCAATACACTCAATACTGTGATATGATCTATGTTTCAATTTTTTGCCTCTTAAAAAATAACCTGATGAAGTTTAAATTATAACATGGTTTATTCCAGCAGCTAGAGATTGCAGAGTATGCATCTAAAATGACATAAATATGATAGATAGCCTCCTCCTACGTAATGCTGTTGCCCTTTTTGCTCAGGAAGAGGCGGCAGTGATAGCAACATAACTTAGCAACAAATCACACCATATGTATTTAATACAAATATATATGTTAAAATCTGTCATGTAAAAAATAGGCTACTATCTGTTCTTCTGTTACTTGTAAGTTTTCCTAAAACTTTTAAGAACTTTCTCTTAATGATTCCTTGGATTTTGTTGAGTTTTTCTACTGACACCACTGTAAGGGAATAGCATGAATTTCAAGGAATCAGTGTTGTTATTCTGATAACATTTATAAAAGATGGAGCTTTATTAGCCTACTGAGAATTAAATTCAGTCAAAGATCATTGTAAAATTATCAAAACAGCTGAAGCAGAAACTTTTTGTTTCATTATAGAAGGTCACATATATAGATTTCCTACATGCTAAAAAAGACAACCCAGTCAACCAATGAAAAAACAATGAAAGCATTACACTATCATTCCCTGCACAGTCATCCCAAAAGCAGGAGTCTGTTGCCTAGCAATTCTGACAGATGATTTACACTTTCCTGGGTGTCACACATACCATGAGGTCCAATAAAAAACCCCAGGACAGTACATTTTCTAATGTCAGAAGTGGTATATTTTCTAGGCACACTATATTGTTGCTTGGAAGGGCTCGTATTTAATTTTGCAAGCAAAGTTGTTTTCCTCTTGGGTAAGCCCTTTTCTCTTTTCTACTTCTTCATTCAGTCTGCCTTAAATAATAATGTTCTGCAGTTTTTCCCTGATATCCCCATCTTCCTGATCTTTGAAAGAAAAAAGCTTCTTTTGGTGTACCCCTTAGAATGACATTGACCCGTAACAACATGTTATGAATTTTGAAAACACTGTCAGTCAGAATTGGTTGCATATACCAATTTAAAACAAATTCTGTTTCAAAGCACTTTGCCTGCCATCCAAGGTAATTGGAAAGCCAGTTTGAAAAATCTTCTAATGTGCTTTTTAAAATTGACCAAGGCTGCAGAGGCAGCTTCTTAAACAAAATATAATTAATTTCTATCTGTCTAAGCTGATCAGTGCAGGCTGACAGTCCTTCTGTATTCTTTGTTTTAATGCATGTGTATTTTTTTCAACAGACTACACCTCCCTTTCATCTCCCTCTTTTCCTTGTGTAAATTGGCACTTTCTGTCTTCTAGGAATCTCATTACCACGTAGTGATTCTCCATTGCTTCATAATAAAGGTGCCCAACTGATGTACCAAAAGAACTGTAAATATATATTTTTCTGTACCAAAGTTTGTTTTCTCCATATAAGCTTTATGGTTACGGTGGTTCTAACATGTCAGTAGTGATCTGAATTATCCTAACTCAAGATATCTATTCAACTCATTTTCATTCTACATCTGAAGTGTTTGGTGTTATATAGTGACTAAGATGTTCCAAGGTGATATAGGTAACATTTCCATTAATTTCTAGAGCAACAGTTAATTAAGAAAGATCCTGAAAGAACTGAATTACATAATCTGAAACTTTAAGTCAAAAACCCAGACAAACTAACAAACGAAAAAACCCTCACAAGTCCTGGGATGTACTGCCAGCCCTCACATGGACTTCCTGTGTCATCTTTAGGAGTTTTCCTTCTACATATACAAGATCAGGCTTCCTGAAAATAAAACCCAAAAACCTACCTGCCACTTAAGCATGTTTGTTTCTTCATCTGAAACATGAAATTAAATTTTTTTTCACCCTCAGAGCCATCACAAAGTTAAATCTACTATTTTTACAAAATACATGAGAAAAGTCAACAGGAAAATAATTTCTCCCCTTGTTTTCAGCTTAGAATAACACAATACCACTAGTGTAAGAAATTTCTTGAGGACTGATGACTGTACAGGTCTGCTTTTTACTGCATTGCTGGTCATTGGCTCATTCCAGCCAGTTATTAGTGTCCAGAAAATATCTCAGTTCTCCGATTTCATTGCTTATCTAGTACCTTTTGCTCTCAGACCAATTGATTGTACCAGTCTAACTGTAACTGCAGCAGCAGATAAATAGCATGTTTCCACTCAATCTTAGAATTCCCTCTGATTGCACACATACATTAAAATTTTGCAAGAATAGTTCCTTCTGTTTGCCTCAGGCTTTTCCTTTTTTTTTTTTTTCCTGAAGAGATTCTTATTTCTGCAAGTGAAAACTATCTGCTGGTGTTGGACTTCCACGGGGCCAAACAGATCTCTTTCTTCTCTCATTGTTTATGACTCCTTTTTCTCTAAGTAAAGCAGATGAAAAAAAGATAATAAAATTAGCAGAAAAGGCATAGTGTATAGAAAGGAGGACTAGGACTTTCTAGAGTCACTGCAGTTTCTTATGAAGGGATGTTTTTCTTTCCTTTTTTCATTACGTTGAAATTAATTCTAACTATTTTGAGGTATATCTTTTGATCTGAAAGAAAGGCTAAAAGCAGCTCTTCCTGTGGATTTTTGGAACTGAATGACAGTCATTAAAAAAAAAAATTAAAACCAGCTGTACACTACTGGGCTTAGAACACTTCGGAAGTGTTGCCTTCCTTATTCTCATAGTTTAAGAAAGAAACAGTTTTGTTGTTATGATGGTATACAAGATGCTTCAGTTGAATGTCAAGAGGCCAGAAAAATATGAGCCAACAACGGCAAAATAGAAAACTGCACCAAACTATGGAGGAATTGATTGCAGAGAGAGAGAGGTGTTGGTCAACATATTTTAATCTAAAAATATTGAATTTGCCACTAAGTTCTGTAATATTGTTTCAAAATATTTTGTATAATGTCCCCAAATCAAGATTCAAACTCTACATTGCTCTGCAGAGGAGAGAAGGCTTTGTTGGTACTGATTACTTTTCATAATTTTTCTACTCACAGAGAAACACAGCATGCATGAGAACTTTTACGTAACATCCCATAATACGTCTGTTCATCACTACTAGCTTGAGCCTCAATAGAGTATGCCTTGTAGCACTGCATACCAGTCACAAAGTAAAGAAACATCTTAATGAATGTATTTACACAATACAGTGGTAAACTACAACACAGACCACTGTATTTTGCAACATCCTTGATTTTGCAGGAGAAATTTTTCACTGACTAACAATATTGGCAGATTTTTATTTTTACCTGGGGTTCTGTAAGATTCAAGGTATTTTATTCAGGCTAGAGTGCGTCCTATTGTGTGAAGGTGATAAGTGGCAGTGATCAAGTTTTAGACAATGAATGTTGGGAGAAAATCAATAGTCCGATTAAAAAAAGAAAGCTCAAGAGGCTTCTAACCCTAAAAAGTTGATTTGTTACTTCACTATACCTCATTGAAAGAGAAAACTATATTAGTCTTTAGATTTACCAGGTGCATTATTCCTTATGTAGTTTCAAATGTATCGGCAGTAATGAGAAAGAACATCTTTAGGTTAGCCCTTGTTTTCTCCTAATGTATATCAGTTAGATCTGTGGGGAGAAATACTCTATACTGTATCATACAGATGAACTATAAAACAGGGGACTTCTTTGCACTATTTCTGACCCTGAAGATTAGATTGAAAAAATCTTCGTTTCAGATATTTAAAAAATGTACTGTTCCTAAAGAGACAATGAGAGGGAAAAAGATACTATACACAGTGCAGAAAGGAAAATGATGAGTAAATGTAAGTGTGTCTGGGCCTGTGTTTAGGAAGGAAAGTATTTTTAAATGCTAAATATTAAATTAAAAGATAAAAACTTTTAAATATTTGTTTAAAGTACTAAATGGATGACAAAGGAAAATAATGGTTTATAACTTGAAAGAGCAAAAGTAAGATGTCAACTATAACTAAGTAGAGTTTCTAAAAAAACAGGATGACAGTGGCAGAGCATTCAAGGAAATAATATCTGAATAATTGCTGAAAAATTATTTTGGGAAAGTTTCCAAATGGTAAAGCAGAATACACTAGGTCAAGGATAGAATAAGCGGAGTTTCACTGCAAAATATAGGCAGCTTCTGTACTAGCAGTGAACTTTTGCTGATGAACCTCTGTGGACTCTTTCAAGGAGGCAGGTTTCTGGGACTCAGTCCAAGAAAGCACTTATTTTGGACTTAACTTTAAACATGCAAGTCAACATGCTAGACTTAATTCATATAAAAGCATTGACTAAATATAACATTTATCATGACATAGCCTGATAGCTCTTGGTTTCAATGAGATCCTCCTTTGTCTTCAAGCTCTTAATAAATTTAGACTGTTGCAAATCATAAAACTCTGACTCCATTGCCTTGATACACAATGAGTTAGTGTATATGGATAACAGCCCAAACCTCAGAGTATTTAAACATCTACTTCACTTGAACAGTGTGAGCAGTTATGGTACCCAATATGAAGAGAGATATATCACTACTAGAAAAAAGTACATAAAAGAGCAGCAAACTTCATGAGAATTATGCTTTCACATAGGGAGAAACTAGGCAGATAAGGAATCCATATTTTGGAAAAGAGGTGACAGAAGATTATGCCAGATGTTCATAAAATTAAGAGAATAACCATGATTCTTTTTTTTGTTTTGTTTGTTTGTTTGTTCATAATGGAAGAGACACAGGGCCCCAATTAAATTATCAGCAGCATGTTTAAAACTAGTAATATGAAATGTGTGCACACTGTGCTTAATATAATTATGGGGATTTTGAACAATAGGATCTATTAAATTTTATTGATCAGACATAGCCTCTGTTTTGTTGATCCTTATTGCCAGAAATGGAGAAGGAATAGCACTCTGTATTTGCCTGAGCATATAGTCTGTTCATAAGCACTGGCTCCTGACCACTGTCTAAGACTGTTCTCAGCCAGATGGGTCTTTGTTTTGGTATCTGATCTTCTGCTACTGAAAATAAAAGAGAAATTTGTAAGAAATTCTTGTCTTTTTTTTAGTAAACAAAGACACAACAAGGACCAATAGTATTAAACCTGTCAAGTAAAGTGATTGAGAAACACTTTAGTGATAGGTAACAAATAATACACTGGTGAAAGTTGTTCAGGGCAGCTTTAAGACCAGCTTAGACACTCACTTTTAGAAAGGGGTTAGTATCTAAGCCTGTCCAATCCTTGATTTTCTTGCAGTTATGTTAGGATTATATATTGTCTGTGAAAATATCTTAAAGGTAAAACTACATTTGGGTTAGATAAACATGCTGACTGAAGACCTGTTTATTATCATTTATGAAAACAATATACTCAAAATATTCAAACATGTGCTATTTAATTTGTATATTAGGTACAAATAGTCAACCTGAAGATAGAAAGAGGTTATTTCTTGACAAGGTTTATATACCAAGCCAAAATATCCCAGTGCGTCTTAACTTACTAAATCACAACTATTTCACAGGCTGTGTGCTATAATAAAATATATGAAACAAATTGAAACAAATCCTAATAGAAGAATTCCTTATTTTGGTGGAATAAATACATATTTTGAATAACATCAGAAAATAAGGGATTGTGATAGCATATGCATAATGGTTGATGCACATTAGGGTCTAGTCTACGATGACTGCATTCAAGGATTCCTTTCGCTGAAGCAAAAGCAAGTCTTTGCACAACCATTTTTTTCATTTGTTATTTCTTTACCTTCTTTGAAATGTAACCTGATTGAGTTATAAATTTATTAGTAACCTTGGATTGTAATGCTGAAAATAAAGTTTATTCTTTCCACTGTTCTACTAGCTATACAAGTGAAAGAGCACAAAGTTCTTTCTCATTTTGGGAACTAAATTATGCCTACCTACTGATCCAGTATTTCTAGTTCAGATAGGAATTACTGTATTAAGAACTGCAGACTGATTTTAATTACAATGGGCAGTCCACCACTAATATGAGGGGTGATGCCTCCAAAGCAGTTGCTCTCTAAAGACAGAAATCAATTAATTAATAGTAAATTAATAAATTAATTGTGAGTGCATCAAAGGAACCGAGGAAGAAGCACATAGTAGTAAAAAAACGCAACCAACTAAAAAAAAAATCCCCAACAAACCATAAAACCAAATTAAAACTGTAAGCAGTTTAAACCATTCATCAAGATCAGAGAAAATTAAACTACACAATAAAAGAGTACCTATCGTGATTGAAAAAGCAAAACAATTCCAATGTAGATAATAAACTAAACAAGATCAAACAAAATTAAAAATGTGAAAAGGATGCAATGTAAAAAATACTTAATATGCCCTAAAATCCTATACATGTATTCTTTAATGCTGAGTGGTTAATAATAATAATTGCAAATTAAAATGTTATATTTCTATTCTATGTTAACTTAGCTTGGAAGCAAACTCACTCAGTACTGGAGAAGCTTAGTATGATTCTAGATATGCTGCTTTAAGGGAAAAAGCACCTATTTTTCATGCAGGATAGTCTCTGTTGATGAAATTAATACCAGGTACTGTATTACAGTGTATTGAATTGAGCTTTTAGGCAAGTTGTAACCTAAGTTAAAGATGGCTCAATGAGAAACAATTTTTAAAATTACATTTGAAATGGAATTTGTTATGAAGTCTATGGGGTGATTTAACTTAAATGGAGTCATCAATATGACTCACCACATAACTGAAGTAATGAATTTCTTCATGTAGTCTCTGAAGAGATACACATCCAGGAACATGTCTTATCTACCTAAAGTTTCCCTAGAGACAGCTCGCTCTCTACATGAAAGCACTACTATTTGCCATAGAATTACTTAGGAAGCTCCAGTTGAAGACATTAATAAACCACCATGCTATTTCAGAAAGACAATTGAGTTTTGGGTTCATTTTAATTAGCTGGAATAAGATTAAATCAGAGTAAAGGGAAAAGACAAGGCAAAGAGCTAGTCAACATTAACTTTTAGTGCAACAGAAAGGTAAAGCAAAACAGGAAGCCTTGTTGGATATCTTGGGAATATGCTTCCACTATCAAAAACATATACTAAGATGAAAATTGAGTATTGTTGTCCTTAAAATACAGAGGGTTCTGCAGCCTCTGAAAGGACATCTCATTAAAGAAACAGGCTAAAATCTCCTGAATAACTTCCATGACCTCAGGGAGCTCCAATGAAAGCCAGAAGCCATCATCTACTGCTTAGCATCATAAAACTACATTTGCAATGTATAAACTTGGGACTGTATTTCTGTTATTAGTCGAGTATTTTTAGAAGGTTCCAAAATGACAAGTCAAGCAGGAAGAACATAAATGTTATAGTTAAATAATAGTTCTAATTACTTTTCATTCAAATTTTCAGTTAGTTCACAAACTAAGTAGCACAACCACTCAGATTTTTTTGCAGGCTTTTGGGGGATTTGGTTTTATGACCCTTTCTTTGTGGAGTTTGTACTGTATCAGTCCTGCAGGAAAGTGCCATAGTGTGCTGTGGTCATCAGAAATTTCAGTTCCTCTGGTGAGACTAAAAATGACAGGTTAGTAAAATTTCCCATGGCAATTTCTACAAGCTTTGCTGTGGCTAAATTCCAACTGGAAATTTGCATTCAGGTGACATAAGACTCCAATAGTGGTTCAGTCAGATTTGTAATTTATTTTTATTTTGGAGCTCTAGGTGAGCCATTTTCTGAATGATACGTCATTTCAGAGGTGACTTTATACATCATTATAGAGGTGACTGCCTGATGTATACAGTGAGTAAGGTATACAGATTTTGCAATCAGCCTGTAAAGTCAGTCAAGCATTTTGGCATTTGGGGAGATGTAGATGTAAAAATGTCAGTCAAAGAGTCATTAAAGGAGATCTAAACACTATTCTGAAGTTTAAATTAAATCCAATTACATATCTTTCAAATTAATTTATTTGAGATCCTCTCATATCGTTGAGATGGAGATAATAAATAATAGATTAACTGTATTTTTGCTATTGGGGAGCCTACATCTTTAATTATCTCTGACATCTTATTTAAATACCAAGTTTGCCGCAACTAAAAACTACAAGAATCATACAGAACTTTCCGCCCAGAATATAAAGTCCTTAAAAACCGTGCTTGGCAAAAAAACTCAAACCTGAAATGCAAATCTTCAGCAAATCGTGCTTTAGTATGAATGTGTTCAAAGCAATGTGGCATTAGCTTGGAGAACTGCATCTGATTCAGTCCAGTAGAGAAACTCATTTAATGAATGTTGGGGATAAAAGACTACCTAGAGCCAGAATAAAGCAGGAATCCGGCACGACTCTCAGTCAGTTAGAAATCCTGAAGTTGGCTAGTGCAACCCAAGAAGGGAAGCCTAAGCAGGGACCTCTCTCTTCACAAGGCTTTTCCAGACTGTAATCCCAATCATCCCACCCACTACACTAGCCTTAGCAAGAGTAATAGCCCTATCACTTTCTGCTGTTTTCAAGAAATGCTTGCTTTCATACGTCTATTTTATCGCACTTATAATTTGCATTTCTCTGTGTTGAAGTGAGAAGATTAAGTCCCACATGTGCTAATTTTAATATCTTTGTTCTTTTCTTCTTCATGTAAGAAATGAAGAGCTCCTCTGGGCATTAGAGCTGAAAATCAATTCCTTTGAAATAATTTTAATTTCTCTGCATTTATCATGAAATAAATGAAGCAGAATTTGTCTCATTTGTCTCATATACACAGCAATTAGACAATCATGAAAGTGCATTTATGAGATTTTTCCAAATTTAATCCCAATATAAATAAGTCATATCTAGGCATAACTGACCTGCATATTTTCAAAACTGAAGCACTGAGATATTAGATAATTCTACTGGTTAATATCTAAACAACATGTAGTAATATCCAAATGTATTACTCTAGTCTTTCTTCAAGACATAATATTTTGTTTGGTAATGTTAATTTTTAAAACATCAGTAACTGCAGATCATTTATCTTATATTAGGCCTTAGTTCTGTCTCAGACAGTGGACAGTCATTTCTGCCCCCTAAAGAGATTCTGATTCCACTGGGAAATATCAGAAATAATTAAGAAGATTCCTACAGTTCAGTGATAGAGAAGAAATCTATCTTCTGAAAGGTAAAACACAATGAAAACTAGGTGACAGCTTACTAGATACTTACAGTTGGATATGACGTCAGTGAGAAGGATAGTACTGATTGATTTTAGTGGCAAGCAGCTGAGCATGATTATTGATTTTAGAGATCAGTTACTTCACAAATGGCAAAGACCATTAATACACTAAAATCATAGCCCTGACGATACGGAGAATAAAAAGTGACCTTGCATTTAAATCCCTTGCTTCCAGGTTAAATGCAGGGCTCTCTGGACTGGAATGTACTCCCAGATGAAACTTTCTAAGCTTTGTTATTATTTCTTTTTATTTACTACAAGGCAAGATCTCAAGATTCATCAAAAATAAAGGGGCTTTTTTTACAATCTCATAAATTAATTTTTTAAAGAATAATTTAAAAGTTTCAGAAGGAATAATAAAATAGAATTTGAGAATTTCTGATAGGCTGCTATATTTAGGGTTTAATGAAACCATTATGAAACGGAAATTATAATGAAATGGATTTTCACCTAGAGTTACTGAAGTCTTTCTAAAATGGTCCTAGAAATTCTTCT
>NW_009636185.1:58058-87452 GCF_000690535.1 Cariama cristata
TAAAGGAAAAAAAAAATAAAATTAGAAAGCAGATAAAAGGAAAGCAGGCAGGAAAATCAGGGCAAAAAAGGTAAGGAAATGAAGATTATTAGAAACAAGGGTGAAGAATGAACAATGTTCTTTTTCAATTCCTCACCTTCATTCTTATCAATGCAGTTTAGATCACGTTCTTGTTAAAGTATAGTGAAGATCTTCTGATATTTGTTAACTTTCTTTAGGAGAGGCCAGTGATTTTTTGTACACTGCTTTCTTTTCATGACACTTTTTCAGTTTCAAAAGACTACATGTAAGAGATGAAATGAAAATTAAAATTTCTACACCTTGTCAAGTATTCCATGTACAATAATTCTGAGTTTTCAGTAATTTGTCTGCTTTTATAGGGCTGACCACAATTCTGGCCCTTACCAATGCCAGCAGACAATGCCAGAAAAATAAATTTATACATCCGTAAAGTCAAAATATAGGCAGTTTTCTTTGCTAAGTCATATGTAAGACTATTTGAGAATACATGAATGTGACAGCTTTTCACTCAGCAGGACTCAGTCAATCCTGTATTTTTAAACTAACTCTTATATCATTAAAGGAATAACGTATTTCACATGCTGCATGAAGCAACAAATGATCATCAATTTGAGATCCAATGTTCTTTGACAGAATCTCTGGTCAGAAAACCAATATACTTCTCTATTAGCTGAAGAAGATAAATTGTCCTTTTGTCGTTAAACAGCTTTTCGTCATCTATCAAAATTTCTCTAAATTAAAATCTTCAATTTTTATCAACTGTATTTAGGTTTATAGAATAAAACATCATGTCTTAAGAATATAGATTACTCTGGTTTCAGAGTTAGAAGAGATACCAACATTAATGTATCCAGGAAAGGATCATACAATTTAGGGAGAGACTAAACTGCAACTTTGTATTTATATAGGAAATATTCTCAATCAGATATTAGCTCCTACAGAGTGAAGTAGAAGTTGGTCTACCATCAGATTCAGGAGCCCCACAGTCTGACTCTGAGACGTTGTTTTTATAGAGTTGGGGTTCTCAAGCAACAGTCAGCTTATTTTGTAAGGGTGTGAAGAGCATCTTTGTTTCCACATGGTAAATCACTTGTTGTAGGCCAAGAGCTGCTGAAAGTGATGTATTATATTTGTTTAAGTTAGTACTGTTAGCATGCCTAGCAGGGAGTAATGGTGTGGCTAGCTTAGGCTAGCTTTAAGTAATCTATCAAATGAGCAGCTGATGTATGATAACAGCTGTCAAAGTTGCAATTTAAGGTACAGGGAACTGTATCTTCTGTTGCAATTATACTGGTAATTAATATAGAACCGCTGGCTCCAGTGGAGCTATGCCAATTTGAACTATCAAAGGACATGATCCACAATTCCTATATATCAACTTATTGATACATATACAAAGCTAGGAGTCCATAAATAAATATAGATTTTATGTATTAGAACACTGGAGAGATTAGGTCAGTTCTGAGATTTCAGATTTCTGAACCCATTAGGCCATACTATTAAATCGAATAACTTCTTTTGGTCAATAATTAGTAAAATACATATTGTTGCCAGCATGTATGCGTGTATAATAGGTTTCCTCCATTGTCAAGTTTAATGAAGTCAAAGCACTTAAATCAGCACATAGCATCCTGAGGCTGTAAGAACAGATGTTAGAAGGGGTCAGAGCTGCTTCTGAATTTTACAAGGAGGTAGCATGTGTGCTGTTACCTCTTGTCCTTTGTGGCAAGTTCAAGTTCTAGGGGGATCTAAAAACCCTGAACCAATATTGCTCACAGAGGTATTTTGGTAACTGCAGGAAGTTCTGGCTGTTGCCCTCTATGACACATGTTTGAAGAAGCCGTGTGTTGCTCATAGACAGTTAACATTCAGGTGTCAGGAAATACCCATTCTGGGAACAGCCTCTAAATGTAGAGTCACCTTTCCCAGAAAAGTTAGATATTCAGAAAAAGTTTTGTGTAAGGACTAAAGCATAACATTATACAGGCACACACCCTACTCTAGGGAACTAAAAAATAAGCAAGATGGTAACTAAAAAGACAGTAGTACAACCTACATTAGAGAGAAAACTTGAAAATCATGGCTGCTTCATAGTCTTCCCAGTGGTTGTGAATATGTTAGAAAATACAGCTGGAAAAAGAATTTTCTCTTTCACTCAAAGAGTTTTTATGGCAAGAGAAATAAGATAGAAATACTTTTAATCACAACAAAGCAAGAAAAATAGTGACCTTAGTAAGAAACAAAGGGCCAGATTCTGGTCTGGTATAAATCAGATGTTGGATGTCTGGCCTGGGGCATCCTGTGTCATGCGAGAGAGCTTGCACGGCACACAGCTTTCTCCCTTATTCCCACTGCTTTTGCATGCAACCCCAACTGTAGTTGTGTGGGGTGTTTGATTCCAGATTCCAAACCTTTGAATGCTGAAGTCATACTAGGCAGAAGCAAATCTTGATTCATAGGTTTTGTGTGATAAAAATAGACTGTATTTTAAAATGTAGCTGGCCAAAGCAAAACTTTTTATCTACCTACAGCCAATATGTGACTATCTCCACCTGCTAGCACAGCATAAAGTACAGTAAAAGCCAGAAAATTCTATGGGGGCAGAAGGAAGCAGAAATCTTGTGCCAGAAACCTGCTTTTTTTTGTTTTATTCGATTTCACCTTCACAAAGACAACAAACAATTTTTTACACCAAGTCATTGTGGACTGATTGCAGTAGTCTGAAACAAACAACAATTTATTTCAATAATTGATTCCTTCTGACTAAAACAATGTTGCTGTTTATGCGCTCTTCCTAAGACCAAGTGAAAAAGAACTTGTAAGTCAGGAGTGCATAAACAGTAACGTTACTTTAGGGATCAGAAGTCCCCTAACATACTGTTGATTTGGGAAAGGCTTTTTTTTACCCCCAGGCTATAACAATTTTATATTCTCTCATGTTGTCTCAGGATGACCCCAAGATTCTCTCAGATTTATAAAACAAAGGAAACAAAGTAGTGAATTGGCTGTTTTGACAACAGAGAAAGAGACACAGAATTAAAAAATTACTTTCTACCAAGTTGATCAAAACTCTCCTGAACATTGAAATGTCCTTCCAAAAATATTTCGAAGTACTGTAAAATTCAATTGAGAACAGAAATGAAAACATTCTGTTAGGAATTTCTTTCATTTATTGTCTTTTTTTTTGTTGGACTAGAGTTGTCTTTCTACACATTGTTATCTTGGCGGGTTAAGTACAGAACAAAAAGCTACAAATTCTTTGTTGAAGTTTCCATTGCAATCACGCTGATATCCATCATGCACGGCCTACCATGAATCTATCAAGCAAAATTCTCATAAGCATTACTTTTTTTAAAGATTATGTGTTTGTAACATAAACTGCCAAATTCATATTAAGGTTACCAGTTTCACACCAAAATGATTTTGCTACCACATGCTCAGCTTTCTTGTATCTTGACTGTGTTGCAGTCCGTGTTTTTCACTTGTCTGGAATTTATTGCATAAATTTACTGTAATATCAAAGTTTTATTATTAGTGTTACTCCTATAAAAATGGTATAACATAAATATAAAGCAAACCCTTATTATTCACATATATTCCACATTAACTCCATGCAGGTACAGAACTTGACCTTGTGTGACTCCACTGGTCCCTTGGTGATCAGGTTCCTGCTGTATAGATCAGAATAAAAGCAAAAGTAGACCAGATGTTTTTACTATTAGATAGATTAGCTCAAAACTAAAATTAGGAAAACATACTGGATCTGATTTACTATCAGTATATGATCTGTTGCTGCATAGGGAGCAATGGGTAGTACAGCAGAGGTAAATGGCAATTTATTAATGCGGGCATGGGAGTTCCATATCCTCACCCCTGACTGCTCTAAAAATGCTGAACAGAGGGCCCCAGTCTGGTGATGAAAGTTGGTTTTTGACGGTAAAAACTCAGTAAAAACAACATGAAATCATTTTAAAAATGGTGCATGAGAAAGTACTGGCGGAAATATTTATCCCCACAAAAATTGCTTGTCTACAGATATATAAACACATATGATTTCAAACTTTGCCTTGAGTGTTTCCTTGAAAAGATTAATTTTCCTGAAGTATTGTGGTGAGCCACCAGACAGTAACATCCATATGATTCTGTTCTTGGTTAACAAGACCCTTTCACACTATGCAAACCGTGTTTGTTAAGAACTTTGGACTTCAGATAAAAACATAAACTTTTCACAGAGTATACCCATTTTGGCGTAACTAAATCACA
Organism: Cariama cristata; assembly: GCF_000690535.1. NCBI lineage: Eukaryota > Metazoa > Chordata > Aves > Cariamiformes > Cariamidae > Cariama > Cariama cristata. The sequence goes on from NW_009636185.1 coordinate 62,343, forward strand.
GCATGAAAAGTTCATGCTCTGAGGGAGGCTGTTGCAAAGTTTCAGGAATATAGGAAATTTTGTTACAATCTGCATATTAAAAAATCCTTACATCCATATAGCAACTGCAATAAAATATTCTCAGGATGTTTTCACCAGTCTTGATCAAGCTCCTCAGAATTCCGTGAGAAGGGTAAGGATGATCATGAGAATTTTTCAAAGCTTTTCAGCCAAATATGTTCACCAAAAATGTAGATTTAGGTAGACTGACACTGTGGATTCAAGCTCAATTCATATAATTGCCCATGGCAGAAAACTCTGTGCATGTATGAGAAACTGTATATTGTGGGACTGTTTTCAAAAAGTTGGAATTTAAATAAAACCATACAAAATTAAAAGAAGCTGTCATTGGTTTTGAACAAAATGAATCTGGGAAATTTTTATTGCATCAGGGAAATGACAAAAAAAAAGTAAATGGTTGTAAAAGATTATTTTAATTGTTGGCTTTGATGAGTGAAGTAAAAAAAAAAAAACAACAAAAAAAACCCAACCAAAAAAAAAACCCAAAGACCTCCATGCTCTAATCATCATCTCTGTTTTGTGCATAAGTGAACTGAAGCTTTACATGTGATTTTGTGACATGACCAGTCAGGGGCAAAGTGAAGGGTGAAATTAAGTTTCCTTTCAGCAATCTGCTGCTTGGTTTCCTTGTTGTATTCCTATTGACTCAGAAAGCACTGCATCCTTCACAGTAGCAAGTATTGGATCCTGAATATCTAGGGGTTTTTTTCCTTTAGGGCACAGCAATATCAAAGTCATTTTCTATCAGTGTTAGGTGGCTGCTGAATCATGTTTTTGGTTATAGCAGTGGCATGAGCTGTCCACATACCATCTCAGGCAAATCACTGCTTTATTAATTATTCCTCCAGCATGGAGGTAGCACAGACCTCTTTATACTCTAGCCAGACAGTCTTATTTCTGTGGTATCTGGGTTAAAGAGCTGATCACAATAAGAGTTTCTGGGTAGCAGCAATGTTTATAGCAAGTACTGCAAGGCAACTTCAAAATGGGCACTTAAAGGACTCTGCAGCTGGTGTTTAAAATCTGTCCTAGAGCAGATGGGGAATACTCTCTCAGGAGTAGATGTTCACTTCTGAAAGTATGCTAAGCATTCCCAAACGCTACATCTGCTGGGACTCCGCTTTAGAGAAAAAAAATTACTAAATGGAGGCTTTTGCTCTGCAGTTGTATCCTCACTTTGTGGTCATCTGCCTACACACACATGCATATTTGAAGCAGTTCGACACATGTGTGTACTGCTGTGCTCTGCACTGTGCACTTACATACAGCCTTGCTGGTTTTGGTGAAATGAGGGATCTCCAAAGAGGTGCAGCACTCACCATGTCTACCCTGGCAAGCTGTCAGTTTCAAATTTATTTCTTGTATGTGATATAAAGTATATTCTGTTGCTGTTTTCTTTCAGTCATGCTTTTGCTGGAAAGGGAGAAGAACTAGCTTTGGGGGGAATTATGGTAAGAAAGAAGCTGGTGAATCAGTTTCCTGTTTGCCTCCATCAGTATTCCTTACATATTCACTGTCCCGCCAAACCTGCAAATGAGCAGTAATAACATTGCAACTGTCAGCTTGCTGACTCTCACCTAATCTATCCCTTTGTCTCTTCATCCACTTTTTATCACACCTCACCTTGCTCTGTTTATAATCAGGTTCACTGAAAAATTTGAAGTTCAATATACATCTATAAGATCATGGCCAAATTTTACCCATGTTTAATAGAACATAAATATGCACGTTTATGACTGTGCATAAATGCAATACGCATTCTTACTGTGACACAATATGCAGTGAGAACATTCTACATTTGGTTAAATCTAAGGAATGTAAAGAACCATAAATATTAGATGTGAGCAATATATTAGCATAAATATTAGAAATATTTTTGCCATTTTCAAAGCTACAGCAATAAGTATTTCAGAAATAGATTAGTACATTGGAGGCTTGAGGAGTCAGAGAGGCTACTTAAGGAGATGCTGTCCATTGAAAATGGACTAATGAGCGACGCACCTTCTTCCTGTGCAAGTCAACTATACCTGTTATTACTGCTTCCATCTACCGCTCTGCAGCCTTGCCTTTACACACCTTTGGAAGTTTAAACAAGGATTAGACAGAGAACTAGAAAGGGGCATTCTGCTGTTATTCCTAGCTGCTGGTATTTTAAGTGAGGACTCCGACTGATACTCCTCAACTGAGAGACTCAAATTAAGGAGATTTGCTGACTGTTAAAGTTCCATTTCCACATCAGAGGGAGAAGCAGTGTGACATGCTCTGCATCACAGCAGTGCAGTTTTGGCCAAGCTCCAAGCGAGCAAGGGCTGACTTAGATCTCAGTGGGTGGTGGCCATTACGCATTTTGGGGAGGCTATTTAAAACTGGCATGTGAACTAGTTCTATCAGAAAGGAGAAAGTACAGGTAGTAAAGTCACCCTGTGACATCTGCCCTCCTGCTGTGGGTTAACATACAGAAATGGAGATATCTGAAGCACAGAGCCATTCACAAGAGGAAAATCAAACAAAACAAATTGGAGATAATTTGATGTTGTTAAAATGAGAACTATCGCACCAAGAATTCCTATGAAGTAGGATTGTAAAGGGCTTCCGCTGTGACTAAGCATTTGGCAAAACAATAAGATCGCTGCAGACCATGCCAGAATGATTGTTCCTACCCTTTAAACTGATTGAGGGTATCAAGTAAGCATTTTGACAGACAGTCCTGAAAATGATGACCATTTCTAGTTAAATGGAAGTCTAGAAGTCAAATTTGCCTTAGATTTCCAGTTCACCAGAAAAATAAAGTTTGACACAACTAGTAGCAGGTGAAATATTTTTAAAAGGTAAAAAAATCATCATTGTATAATGCCTAGAATCATCATACAATACAGACTCTCTCTGCTATTAACAATAGGATGCAGGACTAGGAAGAGTACTGCTGCCTCAGTGATGGTGGTCAAAATGAAATATCTCTTAATCCAGTTGCCATAGAACATTTTAAAAGACACAAAACACTTGAATGAATTCAGAGACATAAAATAAGCATTTTTAAAATGTGTTGTAATGTTCACTAGCATGTACTTCACATTTTTTTGGAGTTACTATGAACTTAGAATCATAGAATCCTTACGGTTGGAAGAGACCTCAAAGATCATCTAGTCCAACCGTAAAATTTACTATGAAGTAACCCTGTTAACTCAGATACTACTGTATAGTGGCTACATACTAAGAAAAATAATGTTGTGAGACAAACTGCTGATGACAGCTGATATTAAGGGGAAATCTTTTTTTATACTTTTACGTAGTTCAACTACCAGCAGAAACACCATTTTCTTATCAGTACTTCCCAGAGTCATAACATTATTACTTACAAAACTGTACCCAAGTTTGCCATAAAAATCTGTGCTAAAATGAAGCCAACTGAACACTTTTATCTTAAAGGAATCCAAGCTCAAGAACTGTAGGTGACAAATGCAACATTTACTGGTAGCGAGTATTACCTCAAAGCAATTGGAGGTGAGGAAATCAGCTGTGGGGCAAAATGACATAATTAATTAATTAATGGTAGTACTTCTGGTGATAGAATGAAAAGTATAGCAAATTACAAGAAATTATCACCAAAAAAAGTCAGTAATACATAGGCTCTTGCAAAATAATCTCTTGGAGCAAACACATTTTCTCTATGAAGATAACAAGTACCAGGTGAGGTTATTGGTAGTAATAATAATAACAATATCGCAAAATGTGAATTTGGCTAGCTACCATATGGACTAATAGAGAGCATAACATTAATCTAATAACTGATAGCTATTTTGAAAGTAAAGAGTTGAGTGCCAATGGCAGTACATTACTACAAATATAGACCTGCATTTTTCTGCTGAAAATCTCAGCAAATGTTGTAAAAATCTAATGACTATCAATAAATACTTAAGCGTAAACACATGGCCAGTTATGACAGAGCCCAGATTTAATTGCAGTCAACAGCACAAAGCAAGCTTGTAGCATGCAAAGTCATCAGCTACCCCTAAACAGGATGAATTACTGCTTAAGTAGGCAATAAGAACTAAAAATCTCTACACCAGATGCTCCTCTCTATGGTAATATAACAAAAATTCTGGAAGAGCAGGCCCTGAAGTCTTAGAAGATGAAATAAGGCTGCTTGTTGTTCCCAACCTATCTGCAGATTCAAAATTTGGCTTGCCAGAAGACTTGAAGTTTGACTTCCTGGAGCCTGTATTTACAGAATGGCAAGTCAAAGGAGGAGGTAAAGTCAACAGCACTGTCGTCATCACTTTTGAAGGAAGGAAAGCTGGCAAGAACAGATCAAATGTGTTAGTATTATCTGCTAAGTGTGAAGGAACTGTTATTACCTTGAATGGTCTGTTTGAATAAGGACGTCCAATTGTTATATGGACTCAGCAAGTTATATGAGCTTCCCCATGATGTGGCTATTTCCTTTTCCTTGGAGGGAAGGAAGTAGACAGAAATTTGGCCATGTAGATCATATGGAATTTATGAGGATATTTTTACCTCCTGGGGATTTTTTTATACTACAATTCAATTGTATCTAGGAATACTCTTACTGCATTTAAGATTATCATTTTGTTTCTTATATGTTCAATAGGAATATGTTTGTGCTGCCTGAAGAACAATTTGAGTAATCATTGTTAATTAATAGAAAATCACTAATTATTCTACATAAGAAATAGATATCTAAATCTCAGAATTTTCTGACATCAGTTAAAAAATTATTACATTAAACAAAGCAATATTAGAAAAAGGGGCTATCAAATAGTAAACTGTTAAAATACTTTGAAACGTACGATGAAAGTATCACTCAGTTTGCAGCTCAAGAGTGTAAGAGTATGATTAACACAACTGTACATTGAGCTGTTTGTGAAATCAGCAGTCCAAATTTCTTTACCTGTTTATGTGTACGGCACAAACTAATTCTTGTTCAGCTGGTTTTCTTGATTTCAATGTAGGGCAAACAAATACGCTCTAGGTCTGTAGGTAATTCTCTTTAGGGCAGACTTTTTACAGTGATTTAATTTCCTGTGTATAGAGTCCATTATTTCACTGTTAGTGATTGTACAGTTTTCTGGAAGTGGATAATTCTGCCATTTGCAAGTAATGGTACTACAGGGATGAAACCCTATTAATGTCTAGTATCATACCTGAAAATAATCATAATCTAAACGCCTTGGAGTTCATGACATTTCAGTTTTGCTGTACTATAGATATCAGGCTTCATTCTGATGTCATCAAGACCATTTTAATACTGGTGAAACGCTACTGAAATTAAAGAATGATTACTGCATATGTATGCAACAGTAAATATGTTCTCTCTTAAGTCTTTCAATTTTAAAGTACTATTCCAGTAGGACTGATCATGCTTATAACCTATAGAGGGGCTCTATTTCCTGTTTATTTAATCTTTAGACAATGGGGCTTATGTATTGTGTTGGATGCAGTGGTGGAATGTGGGCATTCCTTACACACAGGGAAGATGAAGATGGTAAGAAAGAGTTAGTTAGGACTTACTTTTCTTTATTAAACTTGGCATAATTCACAATGTAATCAATTCCGTATTCTACATCTAATATAAGTATACAGAAGATTCAAATCTTTAGTTTTTCTTCTCCCAGTTGTTCCTTCTATTTATTATTTAGCAATTTTGGACTTTTTGTGTATATAATCTTGTGTCAAAATCTTCCCACAGCTATGATTTATAGTTTTAAAAATCTATTTGGATCTTGAGACAGGTTGTTCTATTTGCATATATTAACAATGATAAGTAATTTTAAAATTTTATTCTAGCTGATGTTATCAGAAGTTTTGGCTCTGTTGTTTTGAATTGGCAAAGAATTACAAATTAGATTAATCTTTTCTTTAACACTTAACCAAATAAAAGTGAAGATTTTTGCATATGGGAAATTGTGAGTAGTCAATTATGTTATTATTCTGAAACTTTCCCAGTGGTTCATTGGAATATGATTAACTGCACAATTTTTAACATTTTGATCATTTAAATGATATCATCCTAATAAAACATAGTTGGTATTGATTTTATCTTTACTTTTACATAGATTTTTTTTTTTTTATTTCATGCACAACATTTGGTATCTGATTGAATTCTCTTCTTGTTTTCTTCATTAAACACTGCATGAGTATTTTACATTAAACATATCGGTTGTCTGCTGCAATTAGTATTGGCTGTTTGTTCAATAGAATACATCGGTAATTATCAATGATTCCTAATGTCATCTTAATACTGATATGCTGCAGATACTAATGGCAGCCATCAATCACAGTTCTGGCTGAAATCTCTTCATTTAGTCTTAACAATGAAAAAGTGAAATTCTCTCTTGTTTAATGATTGCAAAAACAAACCTAAATTATGAACCAGTATGTCAAATCTTTTTGTAGTAATGAAATAAATGATCCAGTGACTAGAAAGCAAGGGATAGGTTGGGATTTGGGTTGCAGTTATAGGTAAAACTGTTTCTAAGGAACCAGGAAGCAAAAGAAAATTGACATTGCAAGAGGGTAAAGTACAGATTTGGCCCTCATAAAAAATTCAGAAAAGGAGACTTCCCTTCAGGAAAGCTTGTTCTTGGTGTAGAAGAAGGTTCAGGATAATGAAACTTTTTCTTAGTGTTTCTTTATGTTGTGTTCACAAAAAGCAAATTTTCTGTACATTTTTAACAAATAAATTGGGCTGTAGCCAAAAATATCTCAGTAGTCCTCGTCAGCATATCCTTCTGATGGAAATAGAAACAGCAGGAAAGCTCTTGAATATTAGCTAATTGATTAATCTTGAAGAGACTACCAAAATGTGGTGCTGTATGTTGGATGTTCATCTACAAGGAAAAGGTAAGAGCCTTGCAACACTGCATGCTGGTAAATGTCCTGAAAGAGAGTGAAAGAAACAAAAAATGCAAATGGCAGTGAGATGACATAGCTCACATGCAGGAAGGTAATCAAGTATAGTACTAAAGTCTTAGAATACCACACTTCTTAGGGAGAATCTGTTCCCTTGGATAAATTCTGCAAAATTGATATACCAGTAAAGACATCAAGTATGCGAAAATAAAGTTTCAAAATCACTCAAACAAAGTGAGAGGATTAGAGAGACTCCAAAAACTTGCAGATGCAAAAATTTCTGAGAAATACAGCTATGTGGTTTTTTGCCTAATTACAGTGCTAGATGAGAATACTTGAATTTTGAAAGATTTAGACCAACGACACTTTTTATCACTCTGTGCCAAAGTGTAATTGACTGGTCTTTGTTGCATATGAAGGACAAATTTTACATTTTTTATGTAGCTAACACTTCATAAGGATTTCTACTGAAATTGATGTCTAAGTCCTAAGTGTGCTAGATATGCAACACATAAACTGTTCATAGATCATTAAGCCTAACTAGTCATACCAGTTACGCTTTTGGGTGCAAAAAATATGCTTTAAATGTCTGAAAAATACCAGAACAGTATAAAAATTGGGAATTTGTCGGCTTTTTCCAACGGGTCTAATAAAAGACAATATGACCTGCCTTGCTAGTATCTTAATATTATTGCATCTACAATAACACCAATAGTACTAGCTAACCATGTACACTGTCATTGTACCTCTCCTGTGAGCATGAAATGGCCAAATATTTATATGTATTACATTTTCTTTATATATTTGTATTTTGTCCACTTTGAAAATTAAAATATAAACATTCTGGTAAAAAAAATCTGTTCTCCCTATCACGCCACACAGTCAAAGACTAAATCGCTTTTGCCTTATTTATTATGGTGTGTATATGCATGTATAAAATACATTAAAGGTCTTTGTTTTACTGTATCGTGAAATTAAAAAGCATGCAGTCTCTGTAATTACATTGTCCTTTGCCGTCTCTTTAAAAAAAGAAAAAGACTGTGTTCAAATTTTCCCCCTGTTTTATTTGCACCCTATTAACAACTGTTACTAGAGCTTTAATTATGCCCCTGTGATTGCAGAGATGCGGCTGACTTGTGTCATTTTCCTCCCAGGGGATGCTTTATAATTACCAGCATCCATCGTTGCTGCCTGTAAGCTGATGCTTTTTTATTACCAGTTCAATAATCACTGCATCCTTGTGAACATCTGCTCTACAAGCCATGCATCGGAGGTCCCAGTGCCTGTCACTCGATGCTCCCTTGCTGTGGTGACCCTTTTGCCCTCACCTTCACTTTATATCTAATTTGCTTAGCAGAAGCTTCATCCAGATTGCCTCACAAGAACACAATTAATGCTCCAGATTTGCAAACAAAGAAATTTTTCCCCCCTTTTTTTCTTTTTTGTCTTATTATCTTAATGTCATATCCTATAATTTGTATTCACAGCAGGGTGAATCAATATAAATCCAGAGAAAAATATATTATTTGGTTGGTTATCTAGCTTCATAATGAAAAATACGTAAGTGGTGAGGATTTTTTCTCCATGAACATCTATATAGTATTCTCAAATAAAAGATGAATATCAAGGCTTACTGCATATACTTTCCTTCAATAAAAGTTATAGAAAACAAGGAAATGTTTTCTGTATGAGAATTTAAATGTTTTCTAAACAAGAATTCTTCAATACAACAATTTAAAAGCAGAAAATTACTCTTTTATAAACATATAATTGCTTATGTTTGTTTATATTTTTATATGTAAGTACGTAACGTCTGAGTGAATGTCTTTTCGTGAAAGAGGATTATTGTTAGTTGCAGATATGAGCCATGTAGAGATGTCCAAAGTAGCTGGGAATACCATCAAGTTGTCTAGTTGGCTCTGTCACTCATGAGTGATGAAGTCTTTAAGCCATGCAGACTTCTGCTAATACATATTTTTATATTGGCCTACCTCATCAGGCCTTCCATAGCCAGCCAATGTACACCAGATCTTCAAATGAAATGTAGTGAACAGTGTATTGTACAAAATCAGTAATGTTCATGTTTGTTTCTACATGCTACTGTAATTTATACGTTTCCAATTAAAGATTTTTATATATCCTAGCAAAATTCTTGGAGTGTGAACCCTGATATTATATCTTAGAAAGAAGGATGCTAGAAAATTAGTAAGCACTGCACATCCATTTTGAAAAGTAGTAAAGTACTAATTGCAAACACATATTTTTTCTTTGTGGACACTTCTCTATAGTTTCTAGTAATTTCAGCCTTGTTTCTTGTTGATTAGAACTACCTCATACAGTATGATCAATGGTTACAACACATTTTTTGATATGTTTCTATAGCAATGCTCTAGATATGAAATTATTCAAAGGTTTCAATACAGCCTTTAAAGGGCTTACTACAAATCCTGTGAGCCAGTTCAAACGAATATAGCTATAACTACTGTGCCTAGCATAGGCCCTGTAGTACCACCACAAGAGAGAACAGAAAGAGTTTGCTTGGGAGGCTGTGGTTATGTGGTCATAATCTCCTGTAGCAGTTTAGATGGATTTGAAACCGAGAGTGGGTCAGGGAGGCATTTGCGTGCTCTTGTAGGAAAATACATCTTAACATCCATCCAAATCCTGTGTTACATGCCCTGCCTATGCACGTATCAAACTTTTCTGCCAGTTGATTTGTTTAAATTCTGTCCAGACTGGCACTGGATGAGGGAGGGAGATTTGAATTACCTGTCTAGATGTATTCTATTTTAAAAGAAAAAAAGGGGAAGAAGAAATTATTGGTGGAAGGTATACTACGTTTGACTCTATGTACTTCATGGTCAATATGGTGGGCCTCATTAAAAGTTAATGGTCAGGATATTGTAATGTACTCTAATGGCCAGCGGTCAAAGGGTTCACCATCCTGATGTCTCTCAGTCTATGTCCACTGCAAAGAGTGTAAGTGATGCAGAGCCCAGCTGCTTCCCTAGCACTTCCAGACTTTTAAAAGTTACTATAGTAAGACATCAGTCTTCTCATAAAGAACAGCATGGGCACAGCCAAGTTTTCCAACCTTGTTTCTCTAGCAGAAACATCTAGAAGGGTGCAGTAGTGTACCTACTTCAAAGATGCAAAAATATATCAAAAAATATGTACATATACAAAATTACTATATTGCAAACATGGCTTATCCTCACAGATGGCATTCCAGAGACCACTCTTGCTCATTTTGTGACTGCCCAGAGGAACCTAAGTTAAATCTGAAATCAAGCAAAGATATTGCCTTGCAGGGAGGTCTAGAAAGCCCACCAAGGTATCATTAGCCTGGAGAGGCATCACAGTATCACTCATTGCCCTCCTCTGAGCAGGAACAGTGGCTTCAGGGTTGTAACGTGCTCAAAGCGGGCATATCCTTGTGTCCCTCGCTGAGCCTGAAGATACAGTCTTGGTAATGGGTCCTGCAGCTGCTACGGTTGCCACTGGTGAGGCATAAATCTGTCTTTGTCTTAAGTAGGTGCTCTCTCTCCCTGTCTCTTCATTATTTTCCAAAGGGAAAGCTATTACACCCAAAAAGACTCTCAGCACTCTTGAAGAAACTGTGTCCTGTTCTTTCTTCTGATAAGGCAAGCAGAAGTTCAAAGCACCTCTCCTCTGAGCAGTATTGCACTGCTCAGCTGAAAATTTATAGTTTTTTGGGTTAAAGAAAGTGGAGAAAAAATTATTTCATTAACTTATTCATTGAAAGACCTTGTCTGTGTGACATTTAACACTTTTTATAGACTGTAAACTACAGAGTTTAGTCAGTTAGTTACTGTATTTGAATGTTTTTTCATTCTGTGTTCTCCAGGATGAAACATCCTCCAGTGTTTCAATGCCTTCTGTAGATGCCACCATCAGTATCTCGTCATACATGGATTGTTTTTTACATTTAATACTCACCTCCGTAAGGCTCTTCAAATTAGGTGAGTGCTCTTGCATAATCTAGCCTTTGTGCAAGACGTGTTACATGGTGAAATGAGATTTATCTTTCTAAGAGCACTAGATTTTTTTAAAATCTGACTTTTTTCCCTTTTGCTTCATATTGTTTGGAACTTCAAACAGTACTTCTTTATAACCTTTTAATCTAACCTCCTATGCTGAAGTGTACTTACTATGACTGTAATTCATATACTTGGAAGTCACGTACATAAGGTCAGTTTTTCAGAAGGTATAAATCCCAGTGAAATCAGTTGGACATAAACAACTTACTATTTGGCTAGATGAAATGACAATTTTAGAATCCTAAGAGTAAATAAATGCTGATAAGTCATCTGTCCCAATTTCACCAACCACTATAATTTCAGAAAATACTTTTTAAAGACAATTACTAGATTTATTAATTCATCTTTTCCCATCAGAAGTAAGAAATTGGAAACTATTCAAGACCAGAATCAAATTTCACAGTATGATAAGAAACTAACAGATCTCAGAGAATCATAAACTGTGACTGATCTCATAGTAATTGTCAAGTAAATGAATACTAATCTTTAACAAACAGAAGCATATAAGCTTTTAAGTAATTTCTAATCATTTCTAATACCAAAGACTGGTTAACAAAATAGAATTTATTTTGGTCACTTACAAATATAGGTCAGTTCATTATACTTAAAATAGCTTTATTCTCTAGTGGACTAAATATAATAAAAATGAGAAATCTGAGTTCTAAATGCTGCTTTGATATTTATTTTATGTAGCTGTTCTTAGGCAAGTTACACAGATTTCCTATGTTTCACTTTTGCTACCCATAAAAAAAAAGTGTATGGTTCATAAGTACTCACAGCATTTATCCATAGAATCATAGAATCATAGAACCATTATGGTTGGAAGACACCTCAAAGATCATCAAGTCCAACTGTATACCCGATGCCACCATGCCTGCTAAACCCACTAAACCATGTCTCGAAGTGCCACATCTAACCGTCTTTTGAACACCTCCAGGGATGGTGACTCCACCACCTCACTGGGGAGCCTGTTCCAATGCTTAACAACTCTTAACAGTGAAGAAATTCTTCCCAATATCCAACCTCAACCTCCCCTGGAGCAACTCGAGACCATTTCCTCTTGTCCTATCACTAGTTACCAGGGAGAAGAGACCAACCCCCACCTCGCTACAACCTCCTTTCAGGCAGTTGTAGAGAGAGATAAGGTCTCCCCTCAGCCTCCTTTTCTCCAGGCTAAACAACTCCTTGTCGGATGTTGTGATAATTGGTAAAAGTTCATTCAGCTTTTAGTAGAGTCATCTTGAAATTCTTAGTGAATAAGTTTCCATTTATTCTATTCTATTGATCTTTAAATTTTAGAGAGTAGTTTTGAGAAAGATAAACTGAACTATTCTCAGAAAAATAGTATTATAAAAATAATTATTAGTAAACTTAGAATTAATAGTTTAGAGTTAGGTTTTTGAAACACCGGTTTGGTGCATAGATTGAATAAGGTAACTTATTTATAATGTTTGGTCTTGTTTCTTCCAATTTGAATATATGTCAATTATTTGTAAAGCAACTTCTTCAAACTTACAATGCAAATGGGCCACACATATTTATAAGAGAGTTTATTGACTTACATGAATAATTGCTTTAATAATTTATTGGAGTTCTTTGAAGATGTGACTGTTAAGTTTCATACGGGATATATGGCAGATGGGTGCTGTTTAGAGTATAAAAATGATTTGAAAAAAACAGTGATGCACATACACACACACAAACAAATAATAGATGGACAGATAGCAGCATGAGGTGTAACAATAATGAACACATATGTATAATGATACAAGATTAGGTTTTACACAGTTACTAGGTTTTTTTAATGGTAAGTATATTACAGTTATGGAACCACAGAGGTTGTCTGAGAAGACATCTTAATTTCACAAAAATAATCAATAGTAAGGATATAGTAGAGATTATTGAAGACACTGAAAAACGCAACATGAAAATAAATAAATATTCCATGGGATACCAAATAAAATCTATTCAGCTACGTAATTGAAAATCAGATTTAATGTACAACTATGAAATGATGGGTTTAGCACTAACAAACCATGCAGCGAGTGTTGAACAATGTAAGCAGTGATAACTGTTAGCCAAGACAAAGACTGAAAGTTGCCAGAGAAAAAACATTATCAGGATTTTACTGCCGAATGGTACTACTACTGTCTGATGGTAGAACACATGAAGAAAATACCATGGGAAACAAAGTTTAGTAAACAGAATGAACTTCAGAAAGCAGTGGAATGTTTTGTAAATATTCTGTTCATTTTAGTCATATCTTTTTAATGAAATGCCCCAATGATATCTATATCCCTATCTTTTAGGTGAATACAGGCAGAGGGACAGGACATTTTTACGTACACAAATAGGTCCTAATAGGGAGAAAGATAGTACTAATTAAAAGGCAGTAGAGACAAGGTTGTACATGAGCCTGAACTCTGGAAAAAATGACCTTTATGAAGAAGGAAACATAAGGTGTAAAAATGGAAAGTAGATTGGAAGCATATTCTGAAATTTAGCACTGAATTAAAATCTATGTACCTGTGAAGACATTTGGAGAAGGAAACATGGAAGGACTGGAAAAATCCCACAGGTTTTCATTTGGGGTTTATTTTTCTTCATTATGACTGATGTAAAATTGTTAAAATGTTTTTTCATTTTGAATGTTATTTGAAAATTTCTGATATTATCATGAGAAAAACTTGAAATACAATGTCCAAGGCTATATATGCTACATTTCTTTTCATAAAGTCAGTTTATTGAGTGAGTTTGAAACAGGAAGATATCTACATCACACACAGATAGGGCCAGATTTCTGATTTATTGAAGGTAATAACCATCTGTCTACTGGCTCAGATGTGCTTTTGATCAGGTCTTCTGATACTTCTCTTTGCTTTCTTGTATTTTGTGCATGTAATTATTTGCTGCTACCGCTACTTTTATTTACTGAAGATCCTTAAAGAAGTCTCCTTTTAGATTAATTATTTCTCTTTGCAATATACAAAGAAAAATCCTAAAAGTTCATTTAACATACAGCAGTGCAATGTCAATCTCTTTCTGAAAGTGCAGTACAAACACAATTACAACAAGTACTTGTGTTACTTGTATAAGCTTTCAGATGGATGCTCTCTGTAGCAGCAAGATAATATATGTAACATTTGAAAGAAAATTAGTAAAAAGCAAATTTGTAATTTTTTTACTAGAAGTCAAACAGCAAAGTTGAAAAAAAAATCCTTTTCACTTTTTTAAGGCTAAAGGACAGCTTTCCTCACCTACAAAGACTCATCTGGTTTTAAGTCAAAATTACTCCCCTTTGTCAGAAAACTGAGGTATCATTCAAACTATTCAGATGTCTTTATTTCTGCAAAATGTTGGAAAGGGCTGTAATCTGAAGTAGAGCTATCCTGCACAACATTTTCATTAACTGAATTATTCATCCATTTTACAGAACATCCTATATGCTTTTGCTTTTTTCTTCATTAGAAAACCGTCACTTCTTGCACAACGCTTGTTTAAATGCATGTCACACTGGATTCTGGTAGCTTTTGATTACAAGAAGGCAAATAAAAGCAGTGTTTAGCTTTTCTTCTTCAATGTGCACTGCATATTTCCTGTCCTAAAAGAATACAATGCTTTCTAGAGAAATTTGTGTTACAATATGCCTTAAAACCAGTGAAATTGGTCAAAGTGTCTCCTTAGCTGCAGCAACCCATTTAGAATTTGTTATCCAAGGACACTGATGAGAATTTTTCCAGCTGTTCAGAGCACCCTTAATTAGGTACCAAACCCCAGACCGATAAAGGTATTTATATGGTAGATTCTCAGGACACGGATAAGTAAGGTTCTGTAGCAATTCATAAAGTTAAAAACTCAAATGTGAGAAATCAGTCACATGAACACATAGAACATCCTGAACATGAAGCTTTTCTATCTCAAACCACCAACAATATAAAACCAAAATCACTTACAATAAATCAATTAAAACCCAAACAGCTTTGCTGATATATTACAGAACTGGAACAGAGGAAACATACAATGTGTCTTTTTTAAAAAATAAAAGATGATTTGGGGACAGAAAGGGAAGCATTTAGAAAAGTAGAGCTGAATTATGGCAAAGCCCTAGCTGGAACTTAGGAAACAAACAAATTACATCACAGTTTCTGAAAAAAATAAACTTCAATCTATATGCTTTTCAGTGAGAGGAGAGTGTAAACTTTACTTTCATAATTTCACGACCCTTTTTCTTAGTTCTGTTCCTTTCTTTCTTCCCCCAACTCCAGCCAATGGAAAATAATCTAGGAGCTTCTAAATGTGGATTGAACAGCAGAACAGATCTGCTGGTATAGCATTTCCGTAACTGCAAATAAAAATATTTAGATTCTCTCGAAACAGAAGTTTAGAACTCCTCCAAGCTAACTCAGGTCATCAGCTTTCAAAAGTGGATACACTGAGTGCCATGGCAAATACAGTGTGTAAAATTGAGTTAAGGTATTACAAGTGCAATCCCATTTTTCTTTCAATGTGGACAATAAAGGTCCTACACCATTTTAATGAGAAAAGTTTCTGGCAGCAAACTCAGGCAAAAATGTCCTCTCCTGTAGTTCTCCTTAGACTTTTGTGTGAAAAAAGAAAATGTCCTGCCTAAGCAAGGGTAACTTGGTTTGAACAGTGCCAAACAAGATGGCATTTTTATATAATCTGTCAAATATTTTGAAGTAACAGGCAGTATATAAAATTAAATGAGAGACATTACTTCTTAGAAAAGTAACCACAAATCCTATATGGGCCGCTTTTTATTAGTTACTTTCAAAGTTTTTCTTAAGCGTGTGTAGACTGATAAAGGCTGGATATCCACATATTCATGGTTTCTTTAAAGGAGTTAAGTCCCACTGAAAACTTCTGTGTAGCTGGTGATTATGGGGTTCTTGGATTTTATTTGTTTAATTGTTGCATTAAGTATTAGTTTTATCTTAAATGAATCAAAGATAATTTTAAGGAGATATATTGGTGGCCTATTACTTTGATAGAATACTTAGGTGCCAGGTCTACTATTGTCCCAGTGACACATGGATAAACCTACCAAATCTTGCTCCTTCTGTTTGACAAGTGTGTTGCCCTTGCCAATGGCTAACCATCTCACGGCAGAACAACTCTACCAGCTCCTCCACAATCTCTCAGGTTTAAAAAATGCCACAAACCACTTAGTAGTATCCCCCAGCTCCCCCGTCCCCAGTCATTACACAGAGACAGAAAACAAATATTTCAAAATACTCTTCATTCCATTGTTCTTGTGTATTGTATTCCCCAGAACATATTGTCTTTTTTTTCCCTTACTGTAAAAATACTTTTTTTCTGAGTATTCCTTTTTCTCACAGCACCTGGGGTTAGCAGCCCTGTAAAAAAGGGCTATAGGGCCCCGAGCTAAAGACTATGGGCCAGTTTCTGTTACCTAATCAAGGCAGCCTAATAAAGAAGCATTCAAGCACTGCCATGCTGAGCACTTTCCTTATGTACAGAGGTTCAGGTAAAGAAAATTCTAGTTCAAAACCTGTTTATACACCCGTTCGTAGCAGGGGTAGCCCTTAAACGATTATTCATTTATTCAATGAAAGAACCTCAACAGACTCTGGTATTTATTTTAATACAGATAAAATGCTAAGGTTTGAATTAAAAGCTCTATCCTGCATGTTTATTGAAACTTCCTAGAACCACTTGGATTTTGAAGAAAGGAGAAGCAATCTTATGAGAAGTGGTTCCTTTTTTTTTTCATTTCTGCTAAGACTCAAATAACTTGGGGTAACTTCTGTTTGATTTCCTAGCAATAGTAGGGGTGGCTTTGCTCTTTTGTTTTTGTCTGGGTATAGAATCATAGAATCATAGAATCATAGAATCATAGAATCATTATGGTTGGAAGAGACCTCAAAGATCATCAAGTCCAACCATATACCTGATGCCACCATGTCTACTAAACCATGTCTTGAAGTACCACATCTAAATGTTTTTTGAACACTTCCAGGGACGATGACTCCACCACCTCCCTGGGGAGCCCGTTCCAATACCTAACAACTCTAACAGTGAACAAGTTCTTTCTAATGTCGAGCCTGGGTAGGTGGCTTTTATCTTATTTAAACCAGTTTGCACAACACTTAGTAATATCTGTCTATGACACATAAATTACAATCGAATAGAATCAGACCTGCTCAATAATAAGCATTAACAAAAGAATAACAATGAAGAAAGCTGAATTTTAGGAAAAAAGATGTAGTTCTCTAATTTTTTGGCAATATGCAGCAGCATCTCCACAACCTGGAAAACTGCAGCCAATTGTAACATTGCAAGATCACCAAGATTACCAAGATTGTAACTTATTTGATCACCAAGCTGAGTAACAAATATGAAGTAAACAAGCGATAAATATGAAGTGAATATTAGAAATCACCTGAAATCTCAAAAAATGGCTCTTCATGTCCTCTTTGCCTGCTATGATGTTGCAGAACAGGATTTAGTCTCCATTGAGCTAAATAGTGTATAAACCAGCTTTGAAGTGTTAAATATGAGTCAACACTAAGAAAAGCTAGACAATACTCAGTTGCTACCAACATCGAACAACCTGCATGCTTCTTTAGAGCCATAATTCCTACTTTCTTAATAAGCAGTAGTAACTAGGTATTTTCTCATATACAATTCGATTGCATATTTGCAAATTGAAAACCTGGCAGAAAAATCAAAGCCTGGCCATCAGTAAAGAGAAAAACTCTTCTTTTCCTGCTGGTCATGTCTTTCTATTGCTCTTTGTTTAACTTACTAAAATTAACAGATGGTTGGAATATTCTGCATTTCTTTGGCCAAAGAAATGTATTTTATTTGATTGGCCTATAAGAGTCGATGACAATTCAAAAAATATTTCTCAGAGGAACTGTAGACTTTCTTCTATGTTTTATATATATATAGGGTTATGTATACAAACAGAGTAGCTTTTGCCTAAAACATCAGTGCTCAGCTTTTATGTTCTCTATGAAAACTGTAGCTTCTCATGGCTTAGAACAAGTGCAATTTAAAGTATCCCATGCTACACTTTCAGACCAGCAGCTTTGAAATGCTTTTATCATTAACAAAAGCTCCGAGGGTATTTCACAGTGATTTTTCTGCATTTTTCTGTGGCCTTTGTTTGTTTTACAAATTGCTGAAGGAAAATAGTGCTCTAAACTTATAATCTAGGTGCATGATATAAAACGGGCAATGAATTTTAGAAAAACCTTCTGGTCTTACAAATATATTTTAATGTAAATGTGCTTAGTAAAATAACTGACTCAAATACAGCCTAATTGTTACAGATTGGAATTAAATAGGCCCAGTCCCATACCAAACTTAGCAAAGACATATAAATTCAAAGATTTAGATTTTAAATATAAAATTAAATCAAGGATATTCCTGGAAAATGGGAAATGTCAATTATTACCCTTAGTTTTTCCGTGAAACAACCCAAGTACCTCAGTCACAGTAAGTACATTGATTTTTGACATTAATTTATTGTCGACCACCCAAGAAGAATGAGTGTAAAGTAGCTTACATGCAAATGTTCAGCTACGTCTCTTCACACTTGCTGAAGCACTGTATTACAAATCTTGTCTTAACCGTGTATTTGCATAACATAGAATCATAGAATCATTGTGGTTGTAAAAGACCTCAAAGATCATAAAGTCCAACCGTATACTCGATGCCACCATGTCTGCTAAACCCACTAAACCATGTCTTGAAGTGCCATATCTAAATGTTTTTTGAATACCTCCAGGGATGGTGAGTCCACCACTTCCCTGGGAAGCCCGTTCTAATGCCTAACAACTCTTACAGTGAAGAAGTTCTTCCTAATATTCAACCTGAACCTCCCCCAGCACAACTTGAGACTGTTTCATGAGAACATGAAACCAGTTAATTTTATATCAATAGTGATGGAGGTAGTACTGGTTTTTAAATCTTCAGATCCATGAAATTGCCTGTTTTCTCTGATCTAGAAATGCGCACAAAGCCATCAGCATACAGATTACTAAAGACCCTTTTCCATGTAGTACTAAATACTGGGTAAGATAAAAGAATGATATTCTGTGTGCTACAATACATGTTGTGTATTTATACACAGAAGTAGTACTATATACTGTATTGCAAATATAATTATGGATGTCATTTACTCTAGAGTTTGCAATAGTTTTGGAACTTTTAGGACTTAGTAAACACTAGTAGAAGAAAATCCATTAAGGAAGTGATTATGCCAGCAGAGAGTTATTTGTGTAATTCATATAGTATACAAGGTTGTAATATTATTGTAACATTACAGTATAATGATTGATTGTAATTGGCCCAATATATCTTTAGACGGTATAATAAAGTTTTACTACAAAGGCACTATAAATAGAATATATTGCATTTATGTATTTTTCTTGAAAGATGGAAAAAAATTAAGTGGACTTTTAATGTGGGGGAATTTGTGCTCACTAGGGAGATATTTCTAAACAGGAAAGTCAATGTGGTGGGGAAAAAGGCTGAAGATTTCCAGGAAAAGGCATTGTTCTCTTTCTGGAATAGACTAGTTTAAAGCATTCCTTTGAAAGAGAAGGAAGTTACTTAGCCCAGAAGGGAATAGAAGGTCAGAGTGAATGCTAAAGATTGAAGATTTGTTGCTGCACAAGGTTATAAACTTTTATAACCTTTTTTTTTAGTAGAAATATCTTGCTAAGTATCATTTTGGTATTTTTTAGTTCTAGGGACCAGGACAAATTCCAATTCATGTAATTACATTGTTATTTACTCTCTCCCTCCCTGCAGTTTCAATTAGTTTCATCATTCTTCTTTCGCATCCTGTCCAGAACTACCAAAGATTTCTATATTAACAGGACCTATGTTCTAAACAGATCTAACGACATAGCAGGACCCATCTTCTAAATAGAGCTAATGACTTTTTTTAATCCAAAATGGTTGTTTAAAGTCCAGATTCATGCAAACAAATCTAGCCTCATTTTTTCCCAATTATTTGAAAAATAAATTTGATCTAAGAAGAAATATGATTTAAACAATTCTTCTCTTGTTAAGTTAAATATTGTGTTTAACTCAAAGTGATCCCTTTCCAATTTTATGGTCCACTGAAACTTTTATGACCAGCATATTTGGAATTAACAATGAAACAGTTATTTAAATCAATGGAATTTCAATCTAGATATGACTTCACTAGATAATGAAATATTCTCAACGGATTATTTGTGATTTTATCTTAGCAGCAGCAACATATGGCAAGGGACTGAGGACAAATCTGGAAGGTGAGACAACGCTTGCATTGTGGTCCAGTTGAAATCTAGTGCAGTTCCCCCTGTACTTGCTGGTGCTAACGGAGGGCTGAAACCCCTTAGTCATCTGACACGTTAATACTTAAATAAAGCCTAAATGGTCAACAGCAGTTACCTATATGGCTTAATCTCTAAGTACACAAAATCAGTAGGAAATTAATGGCAAAGTATCACTTGACTTCAGTAAAGTCAAATTTTCCTCTGTCATTAATCACAAGACATGATTACTGCAGCGGTAGGGTGTGACGTCAGTGAAGGCAGGAGGATGCTCAGGGAATGCAACCAGCTAACAGGCAGCCTTCCCCTTCTGGAGGCCTGGAGTTAATAGCTGATGGCGGTCAGAAATGAAAAAGAAGTGTCACTCCAGAGAAATTCAGGCCCAGACTAACCATGGAGTTTACGGGCTTGTGAAGTAACTCTTCACAGTATTAGCTTTGAGTACAGATTTCATCTAAAATATATGGAAAGCAACTCAGTAAATAGTTATTTCTCTTTTAAATGCTACTCAGAGAGTCAACATTAAAAAAAAAATTGCATAAAAAATATCAGAACCCATTTCAATGTGTATCAAGAGCAAAGGAAATCAGACACAGAGAGAAATTTGAAACTAACTTACTTTTCCTCTGCAACCTAAGGCAATACTAATTTATATTTATATCTTGCTCTCTGATCTGATCTCAATGAGCAGTTCACTAGGTACAATAAAATAAGTTACAGAGAAAAAAAACCAATTTGTGGTGCATACCTTAGGATATTGCTGGGAATGTCTTCTTTGAAAGCAAGCAGCACTTTTATTCAAAACATGGCAGTTTCACATGGTATCCTGCAAATGTTGTCCAGTGTTGGAATTATATGTGTTATCTCAATGTTAGAGGAAAAGTCCATTTCTCAACAGTGAAGCATGGAGTTTATCTATTGTGTTGCTAATGCGATACACGTAGTTCAAATGATAACAACCTGACTTCACAAAATATCCTAAGGAAAGACGAAAATTGTAGTCTAATCCCACAGATTCCATATAGTTGCTACTGATTTCAGGGAGTGATTTGCCTGTTAAAAGGCTGCACATGTGAATTAGGATTTGAAAGATTTTCTCCTTGTTTGTTGCTTTTATGTCATTTGGAGTATCTGTATGTTCTTAGAAACTTTCAATCAAATTTATACTAGGCTACATGTGACCAATTAGCTCTGTATTTGCTGAAACTTGTAAACAAAATCATAGTTTTAATGCAAAGAATGAGAGAGAACACATTTCAGAACGTGCATGTTTTAGCTGCAAACGCACTCCACATGTGATCTGTGTGATCTAACTTTCATTTTCTTGCTATTAGATATAATATGTCATGAGATCCAAAATACATTAAAATGTAACCACAATAGAAATGTACATCAAATGTATATCGTTAAAAAAGATTTTGATTGAACAAGTCCTAAGTGAACGCATGAGTAATTCAAAAGTTTTTAAGAAGTTATTGTTAAAAAATATCCTTTGTTCACTCTAAATGGAGAGATTTATTGTGGCCTACATACTTCCAGAGTGGATTCTTTCCTCTTGTTTCTGTATTTCAGTTATCTTACTGACCACACCAGCTCATTTTCATTTTCTAAACATAACACCAGTTAGGGTAAAAGAAACCTCAGATTCTTACCAGATAGATGCATCTTCTGTTCTCAGCTTTACGCATTTCTGCATTGATCTTATTTGCCAGCAGCGAAAGAAACAACATGCTTTAAAAGTTGCTATCCCAGAAAGAACCAAGTAGAACAGTATTTCCACGCTTATCTCCACAAGGCCATAGTTTCTTCTAAATTATTTCTTAGTAATCAGCTAAATGTGTGGATCTAAAAATTCTCCATGAACTTCTGAACCTTTCAAGGCTGGAACAAATGCTAGTCATATCCCAAAATCACTAACATCTGCTCTGTTGTCATATAAGCAATTTTTAATGAGAATCCAAGGATCCTTCTACCTGTTTTCTGGAAATAAAACAGTAGGAATATAAACCTAATTTGGAAACCTGAGCAGTTCATGATGTAGATGTTTCCAAATGCCATCTCCTCCCAGGATCTATGGCTTGAAAGGGGAGCAAGCATTGTGTCTCCATGGGTAATGCATGCAAAATCTAAAGATTTCCAGCTATTTCCAGATAGAGTATCTTCCACTACAGCTTACAGGAAAAACAGGACCATGTTTTGCTGGAATCTGTCAAGAGAGATCCATTTATGAAACATTGGGTTTGATGTATTGGTATTTTCCCCCAAGCAGCTGTTCGTCTGAAAACTCACAGCCAACTGCACCCACTTCATCAGCCCTGGTGTCCTCATACCTGTTACTTGGTACTGGTTCACTCAGTACTGAGTGCTAACTGTCTCCTCTGATGATGATTGCTCAGGACAAATTTTCTGAGAGGGATAACAGCTGCCAAAAAGCAGTTTAGTGTCTGAAAGAAGATTTACCATGAAAGCATAATACAGTTTTCGTTATGGCTGTGTGCTTCATTTAGGATTGTGCGCTTCAAGCACATGCCTGTCTACAGAGACTCTATCTGCACTTTCTGTTGTGCAGAGGCTTCAGCGTGTATGATATCCATACATCGTAGAAACTCTGGACATTTGAGAAACCTAACATTAGTTTTAACAGCTATACTAAGAAAACATATTGAAGTTTATCACTGCCCATGGCAAGGGGGTTGGAACTAGATGATCTTTAAGGTCCCTTCCAACCCAAACCATTCTGTGATTCTATGATTCTAATTTCCTGTTTTCCCAGTAATGTCACAAACCTCTGTGTATCATTTAAATTTTTGGGAGCATTGTCCATTGTTCTTGGTCTTGCAATAGCTTGAATCACTCAGCTTGAGCAATATGTTGAATTGTTTTGATGGGGAACTGGTCTGTCTTCCAAGCTCATGGGGGAGATGGCGAGAAAGTCTTGAGACTCTCAAAGTTAACGTGAAACCTTACAGCAAAGTATTTACCAAGGCATACAGACTAAGATGAGGCAGTACCCAACATCTAGCATCTGTATTTGAGTGTGTGAGTGCCAATCAGCCTGCACTGAAAGCAGGTGCATACAAGGTGAATAATGCTGATTTAAGTCCATTTGGGGAGACTTTTCCCCTCATTCACTCAGTACCATTCTGAATAAAATGGAAGCTATGTTATCGTTAAGATCTTTCAAATTCTCACGAAAGTGCATCCATGCATCTTTTTCACAGATGGCTATGAAAAGTGAGTTTTAAATTAATGTGTATAGCCTTCAGACATTTAGAACTATGTTAAAAGCAAATCTATTTTCCATTAACTGTTTTCAGATGACAGTGATGGCTTACCTGTCCAAGCACGTTGCATATTTTGCTTCAGAATTTGCCCCACCAAAAAAATCTTTTAGTTATGGCAGCATCGAAGTACCAAAGCTCTCTTTCCAGGGTCCCCATCTGCAAAGTAAATTGACAGAGGATAAAGGAACAGCCCATAGCACTTTCAATCATTATTTTCATTGATTATGTCTAGCTTAAATAATGGGAAGTATACCTATGCCTACACAAAATCCAACTAATCACTTTGCATTTCACTTAGCCCCTTAGAATATACCAGTATACCCAAACATCTCAACATTGCTAACCTCTGTAAAATGCAACAGGAAAAAGTGGCCTAAACAAATGAAATGTTGATCTGCCTTTTATTAATTTCATTTTTTATCTTCTTGTATACAGACGTTTGACAGCTGTGACATTCATGGGCAATGCATTTGAAAAAGAAGACATAAATATTCAGAGACATATTAGAATGCTGTTCAATGTAAGCACCTGTCTACTTAGTGTTGACAGAAAATCATTTACTTTGCTTTATGCATGTTCTCTCCAGAGACTACAGAGGTCCTATTTTATTTAAAAAGCTGGTCCCAGCATCAGTACCAGCTCTTGAAAGTGCAATATATACAGCTAATTACATTTATTAAGGAAACAACTTTGGTTTATATCTCCAATAATACTTAAACAATTTTTTCAACCTCTACTTCAGAATTTCCTTCCCTTGCGGAAATGAAGGAGGAAAGGGAAAAGGGAGTGAGGAGTAGAAAAAGTATGACCTCATGGTATTTATTATTTGTGATATCACAAAAAATTATATAGAAAGCACAATATAATGAAAATAATGTATCACAAAATATACATAATCAAAAAGGGATCACTGCCTAATCTTCTTTTCGATGGCCAATGCTCATAAATATAGTTCCACTAACTTTAAGAATTGACATAAATACAGCTCATTTAGGCACAAAAAATAAGGGAAATGGATCTTCAATGGCAGGGTATTTTAAAAAAATTACTAAAAGCATTATGAAATGTAGATGTTTTTCTGCTTTTTGATAGCTTGCCAAAAGATTGGTGGAAACAAGAATCATCCAGTGACTGGAACTGCTACAGCTCTCAGAAAAAGAATCTCTGTCCTGAGCAAAATAACCATACATATGAAAAATTTGGAAGTCATTAATTTTAAGTCTGAGAGTGTATGACTTCTATAGCATGTGCTTCTCCAAGGAGGGAAGATCATTTTTCAATATAGTTGGTTTTAACGTAACACAAGTCAGAAGAAGTATGATGAGTGCAAGCCAAGTTTGTACAGCCTCAGAGTGTCAATTTTGTGCTTTTCTTTTTCTTATGATGAGGTGTGGATTCTGGTGCATTCACATGAAAATGATCTGTAAATCTCAGTATCCAGACTCATGGACGGAAATGATAACTGTATTGTGGTGAAAAATGCAGGGCAAGGGCAGGGCAAGGGCAAGGGCAAGGGCA